>NW_011371383.1:102324-103950 GCF_000150735.1 Paracoccidioides brasiliensis
ATACAATTTTAATTTTAATAAGATTGAATATATTATAAGAGATTATATCATTATTAAGATTATTATTAATAATAAATGTTATAGTAGAGTAAAGCTTCTATAATATGAAAATTATGAATAAGTAAGTGTATTTAAGTCAGTCAATATAATATAAAATAAACAATAATATCTTTTTCAAAACTCAGTTAATTTTTAAAATTTTGATTTAAGAATACTCTTATTTAAAAGTTCTTATTAAAATTAATCAATCTTTTAATTTTTATACTATTTAGATAAAATTTAAAGAATTAATTATTGAAAATATATTATTCTTTAAAAAATAAATATTCAATAATAATTCTTATTATCAATCTATAATACTTTATCTAAAAAATACAAAAATTAAATAACTAGAAGATTAATTAGATTAAAACAATTCAAATAATTTTCAAAAGCATTTATCAAATTATTATTAAGAAAAAATATATTCAAGCTCTTTAAAAGCTCTGTTAATTTTAATTATTTTCTTATTATATTAAGTATCTTCTCACACTGCTCTCATTAAAGTTTCTTTAGATATGATAAAAAAAATATCTATATAAAGTGAAGAGTATATAATCTAAAATCTATATATCTAATCTCTATAGGCTATGAGTTAAAGATTAAAACTAACTGAGTAGAGCTAAGAATAAAGACAAGCTAGAACTAAATACATACTTATAAGACATTTTATAAAGTTGAGCTTTAATTAATTCTTTAATAAGTTTAATAGAAATTAGTTAAAACACAGTTAAAATTAACTAAAGCTTTAACTGAATTTGATTAAGCTCTAGTAGAGAAGATATTAGAATGTAAATGTAAACTGCATAAGAAGAAAACTCTCTGCATTACTAACTACTAATCATACCTCTATGCACTCACATCTGATGTGGGTGCACCACAGTGTAACAATAAAAACAGTGTAATAATAAAAATATGAATAATTAGAACTTTAAAAAATAATATCTTATCATTATACTGCTAATCTATGATAATTAATTTATCTATATTATTTGTAATAGCTGTATTATTTATGAGATACTTATATATATTATTAATCTTTTGTTGAGTTGAATTTATGATATTTTTCTTCAAAGCTCTCTCAATATATTTGACTTTCTTATAATATTCTTTTTCTGCTTTCTTCTCTTTATATTGTGTAATCTTTCTATTTGCATCTCTGACAGTGAGTATATCTTCTACTTGAACCTGCTGATATATATTTTTAGTGATGTGATATTTGATTGCAAGATAGTAATTCTCAATCTCACTCTCTCTTATAGCATTGAGTTCTATCTAAACAAGACTATCTTAGAAAATCTTGTTCAATCAATTTCTGAGATGAGGTAATTTGAAATCAAGTATATTCTTCATATCTTGTATTATCTTCTTTGCTACTTGAATATGATGGTGTAGCTTCTCAATTGTCTTGAATGAGAATAGCTATGATGAAGTAGTATCTAAACAGCTTGATTACAGTAAAAAGAAGTCTTCTTCATATATTTGCAACTCAGAGTAGTCAGAGACCTTTGAATCTAGTTTAAGCAGTATAGATTGTGAGTTGAATGAAACAATACCATGATTTACAAAGTCAGCTCGAATAGTAGA
>NW_011371384.1:0-7038 GCF_000150735.1 Paracoccidioides brasiliensis
TTCATGTTATAAGAGAGAACTTGAAAGCTAAGCGGAGGTCTCGCCCTTGTTGAATTTGATGATTCGACATCATCCGATATGGTTCGTCAACATGAGGGTCACCCCATGATCAACGGCCGAAATGGAGGCGGCACAAATAGTATAATTCTGGTTCTCACCAGCGATATTATGGAATATTTCCCGTGTATAATTCTTTTTATCTCCGCTGAAAGCTTACCATATTAGAAGCATGCACGCCATTTGAATGACAACTGCATTACCAAGCTTGGCATATCTAATAGTTAGTCTCAATTACTGATGCCATTCCGCTATAATTCCTCAAGCGCAGCCTAAATGATATATGGTGATATTTAACGCGCATCTCCAAGAATTATGAGGGGTAATAATTCAATATGCTCACGAAGAAAACAGAGTCCACAGAAGAAGAAAATCACCCAACTAAACCTCAGTAAAATGATACCGGTAGCGGGAAGAATAGGTTGGTTTGGTGTTTGTTCGAAATGGGCGTTGTGGGGGGGATATAGCACTTTATTCATTGATAGTACGCGTCTGTTTTGAGCTTGCCAACGGCTTCACGCCCTTATGAATTGCAGCAATTCCCAAACTGAGGTTCTCATAACCACGTCCAGGAATCATAAAGCCAGCCTTCTGAATCATCCTGCGGAATTCTTCCTGGCTTGGGAATTTCTCAATGCTTTCAACCAAGTATTGGTAGCTGGCCCGATCACCTGCCACTAACTGCCCAATCAGAGGAATTGCACTGAAGCTCCACAGCTTGTACCCTTCGTCAACTAGCCCATTTGTCACCTTGCTAAACTCCAGACATGCAAAGACACCACCAGGTTTCAAGACGCGGAATGCTTCGTTCAGGGCTGCTTGCTTATCCGTGAAATTGCGAATGCCGAACGCGACAGTATACATATCAATCGAGTTATCCGGTATCGTTGGCATCGATTCGGCATTCCCCTGCATAAAAGCTAATCTATCCGTATTGTAATATGGGGTCTCGAGACTCCGCTTCTTCCCTTCCGCGAGCATGTCTGGGTTGATATCCGCTATGGTTACACGCGTATTGTGGTCATTATTGATGTTCGTCGCATGGTCTAGCATCCGGAAGGCAATGTCTCCCGTCCCTCCGGCCACGTCGAGGATATTCCAGCCTTGCTCTGTGTCTAAGTGGTCGTTCGGATATCGTGAACCGGGATTTAAGGATCGAACAAAGTGTTCTTTCCACAGGCGGTGAATTCCTAAAGACATGAAATCGTTCATGGTGTCATATGAACTAGCTATGGAGCTGAAAACGGCTCCCACTGTTCTAGGTCTTAGCTTTTGAAAGAAGTTCGTGAGACGAAGTGCATCCTGGACTCATGCTGGAGTGGGACAGAGATGGAGATATAAGTAATAGAAAATATGTACCTCTAGCTACTTTTTCGGTTTCTGGAACTGTTTCAAATCCGAAATGCGTGGTTCGTCCATCTTGCTCTGGTTTCAATGTCTCCGGCTTTCGTGCCTGGATTGAACAGGAGAAACACCGATAAGCAGTTCGAGGAGTGAATGTCCTGCGTTTTGCGCTATAATGCATGTTTCTCCAAGCCGCTCTTGAAGACATGGTGAGGAAACCTAAGGTTCCAATGAGGTCAATTGCTATGTTATCGTTACAGTGCATTTGATGATGTTTAAAGTTGCTGGACATACACGTGCTTCTGAGTTCGGCCGCCGGATCAGGATGTAGATGAGTTGACCCTGGCTAAAAGGCTTGGCCCATCTCGCAACGTGACCTGACCTATCCTGGACCCGACCTCTCACAATACACTGTAAATCAATTATCTATCACATAATCCTTACAAGACGGAAACGCTACAAGCATAATTCAGTCAAACATCTTAATCAATCCTGATCACATCCCTATAAGCTCTCTCCCATCCCCTCAGGCAGCAAGCCTGATGGCGTGCCGACGCAGCGCTGCCAGCGCGCCCAGCCCCCCAACACCACCGAACGCGTCCCGAGCCTTGACGCGCATCTGCTCCCCCATACACCGTCCACCCAAGAGACCCCATCTCCTCACCCCAATCGCCCGCCGCACATGTGAACTGAATGACATGGAGCCTCCAAGCTCCCCTACACCAGCAGGCAGCTCAAAGAGCAGAAATGTCGCACCAATACGTCTCAACCTACGTGGCCCGATGGCTAGCGATCTCCTAGCCGCCCACGAGGCTGAGGCACAGAATTCCCATGCAGAAGCACTAGCTGCTGCAAATATGCTTGATCGGATTGAAGAAGACCTAGATATCATGAAGGCAAAAGGCCTATCAAGGGCACTGGCCCTTGGAGCCGCCGTGAAGGCGTTAGTCAAGGACTGGTACAATGGAAGTCTAGAAACAGCTAAGCAGTCCACCACAATCAAGCCTGCTGGCTCCACTGGTGCAAATGATGCAAGTGCTCCTACCTATGCAAAGACAGCTGCAGACAGCACCAATGCAACAAAAACACCAGCAACTGTACTGCAGAAACCCCTGCTTAGGAATAACCCCAGAGAAGGAAAAACACCATGAATCCTCACGCACCTGCCTTCAGATCATCTAGCTCGCAAAGCAAGCCCAATTGCTACTCTTAGAAAGCTGAAGGCTGAACTCCTGGGGTCTTTGGCAGCAGCCATCACAGCAGTTCAAGCCATCCCCACAGGCATTGCCATCATTTCTAGAAGCTTGCAAGACATGGAGGCTCTGCTAGCCCAAAAGAATGTTTTAGCAGCCACTCTCACCAATGCTCAGATAGAGAAGGAAGAACATTGGATCACCTGCCTGATTCCTGAGCTGCCCATGGAGATTAGTGACTATGATGGTGGAACTCTGCATCTCTCAGCAGAATCCATGACAGAAGAATTCACACTCCAAATCAGAATCAAGCCTGTCCAGAGTCACTGGGCAAAAATACACCCTGGAAACCCAACAGCCACCCTTATATTACACTTTTCACAAGAGACAGCAGTAAACCTGCCATCAAAAGTGGAACTATATGGATATCAAAGACCAGTGATCAGAAAGGCACCTAAGGTCAAAATACAACAATGCAGCAAATGCTGGGGATTTCATCAAGAGAGATACTGCCTCCGCGTCCCTTGCTGCAAAAAATGCAGTTCTAAGAACCATGTGAAAGGAAATCCATCCTGTCATAAGGAGAATGAAGCATGTGGATGCCCCAATTGCTGCACTAACTGTCTTGGACCACATGCCGCGGATGATCCATCCTGCCCCGCCAGACCAGGGATAAAGAATGGGACTGTTCAAAGGCACTCAAGAAACCAGCTGAGGGATATCCGCAATGCACAGAGTAAGGCATACTTGGCCAAGGCAAGTAACAGCAAATGCGGTGGTCAAGGTCCATCAGCAGACCTGAGGTTGAATGACTCTACTGAGTGTAGAGCGAACCTCACACTGACATCAAACACAGCACCAAGCACAGCATTGAGCACAGCATCAGGCACAGCATTAGGCATGGTGTCCAACCCAACACCTAATGCAACACTCAACATGTCACCTCATGCAACAACACCCTCCTTTCAGCTACTCAATGAAGAAGAACTCTAGGTCCCCGCAATTCCTGCAGATTATGCAAGTCAACGTAGGAAAAGAGGGCCCAGCACACGAGACAGCCCTCAATCTAGTGTTTGAAAGAAAGACTGACATCCTTCTCATACAGGAACCCTGGATTCACAGGAACTTAAGCCAACACATCTCCAAAAAGAATCCAGCATTCAACTGCTTTGCCTCAATTGAAAAGTGGGACAGGAAGCCACAGGTCCTCACCTATGTGCATAAACACCCACAAATCCATGCTCATGCAGTCCCAGGCCCCTGGGCAGAAAACCGGGACATCCACATGCTGCACATACAGGCCTGGGGTCTACAGCTTCAGACAGTCAACATATACAATGCACCCCCAGGCGCAGAGGATCCTGGACAAGGTGTGGACTGTCTTCTCTCCTGGTCTGTCCCAGCACTCCCGTTGCTCCTTGCTGGCGACCTCAATATGAAGCACCCCATGTGGCAACCAGGAGTGCCTCCAAGCATGTGGGCGGAACCATTCCTGCAATGGACCATGGATTTCAACTTTACTCTCACCATGGACCCAGACACCCCCACACGTGGGCATAACATGATAGACCTGGCCTGGGCCACCCTGGAATTAGTTATCAAAGGAGTGGACACACAGGTGGACAGATCCCTTTACACTTCCTCTGACCACCAGACTCTTCTCACCAAAATCAGCCTTCCACAGGGCGCAAGGTCTGACAGGCCACCCCATTTTTTCTGTCTCGACACCATGAATGAGAAGGTCTTTAACCAGACGCTGGAGGCCTATAAGCCAAAACTAGACAAACTATGTGATATCCCAGAGTACCCCAATACAGATCAGCTGGATGCTCTGGCTAAAGGTATCACAGATGCACTAATAGCTTCCCTGGAAAGTTCCACCAAGAAGAGCACCGGGCAAGGCACAGGTCAGCCATGGTGGAATGAGGACTGCCAGAAAGCAGTGACAACACTACATCATGCACAGCGCCTAGGCTCTAGTTTTTTACAAGAAGCAAAAAGCAATGTAGCCAGGATCACCAGGAAAGCCAAGAGAGAATACTGGCAAGGCAAGATAGCAGAGGCCTCAGTGGGGAAAGATATCTTTAAGATGATCAAATGGGCCCATTCAACTGGCTCCTTTCATTCCCCCCCTCTTGTAGATGAAGAGACTGGGCGAACGCGAACAACCCCTAGAGAGAAAAGAGACCTTCTGCAATGGGTGCTCTTACAGAAGGCTGCAAGCAGAGAGGATATCCCAGTTAGCTGGTCCAACCCACCATCTGTCAAATTATCATTTCCTGTTGCCTCAGCACATGAGATACAAAGTTCTCTGCTGAACACGGGTAATACCACTCCAGGAACTGATGGAGTGCCAACAGAGGTGCTATGAAAGGCATGGCCACATATTAAGGTATTGGTGGAAAGGCTGTTCAGAGCCTGCCTTAGGGTTGGCTGGCACCCAACCTCCTTTTGAGATGTCACACTGGTTGTGCTGCCTAAGGTCAACAGAGATCCAACACTCCCGCGATCCTACAGGCTCATAGCCCTTCTCTCAACGTTGGGGAAGGGACTGGAATGCCTGGTAGCCCGTAGGCTGGCCTGAACAGCTATACAAGAGAAGATTGTCCACCCCCAGCACTTTGGAGCCCTCCCTGGGCGGGCTGCCTCAGACCTAGTGGCAGTGATGGTTCATGATATAGAGGAAGCCTGGGCCCATGGAAAAGTAGTCTCTCTTCTTACTCTGGACATCAAGGATGCTTTTGATGCTGTACTCAGAGGAAGGATGCTGCGGAGATTGCAAGAACAAGACTGGCCACCAAATTTAATTAGATGGGTGGAAAGCTTCATGACAGGACACACAGGCAGGATCAGATTGAATGGACTCCTGGGAGAGCTCTTTGATATCCCAGCAGGGCTTCCACAAGGCTCACCAGTCTCACCTATTCTATTCATGCTGTTTATTCAGCCTCTGTTCTTTCTAGGAACTATACAAAGAAGATGTGCACGCTCAGGCTACGCAGATGACCTAGGACTGCTTAGTGCTGGAACCACTCTTGAAGGGAATGTTGTTACTCTCCAGGAGGATTTCAAGTTGCTAAATGATTGAGCCAGCAAAGAAGGGCTAACATTTGATTTTGTCAAAACTGAGATAGCACACTTCACACAGCGCAGAATCCTTTCAAACCCCTCAATTGACCTTGAAATGACATCTGGCACTCACTCTATTACAGCAAATGCAGTGAAAAGCTCCATAAGATATCTAGGAATCTGGCTAGATAGAAAACTGAGCTTCAAGAAACACATGGAGACCATGGCGGCTAAGGCACGACAGGTGTCTAATGGCATATGGGCACTAAGCAACACGGCAAGAGGCGCCCCAGTACAACTGCTTAGACAATTCATTCAGGCCTGTGTGCTCTCTGTGCTCTGCTATGGAGCAGAGGCCTGGTGGCCTGGAGCCACATGAATGGAGAAGGGAAAGGAAATCTCCAATCAAATGGATTGCCTAGTCAGAAAGCTAGATCTAGCCCTTAGAGATGCTTTGCGAGGGGCACTGCCAGTCTACAAGACCACACCCATTTCAGCTCTACACCGTGAGCTAGGAATCATGCCAATGAAAGAGACACTAGACAACCGGCGTGCTGTATTTGCAGTAAGAATCAAAAAGCTTGACAAGAGGCACCCACTAGTGAGGCGCTCTAATAAAGTAGCTACCACCAAGCCCTATACCACACGTCTGTCTAGAGCGTCCAGTCATGCTGGTGGGATAGAAGCATATGACCCTCTACTCACACCCCCTTGGATGAGATTTCCCAGGAAAGAAGATCTGCAGATTGGGTATGTGGCAGGCCGCACAAAGGAACAGGCAGCACAAGACTTTAAGAGCTGGCTACAACAACGCAATCCCCTGGATCTGGTGGTCTTCACCGATGGTTCACAGATAGAGCGCCCTCAGCGCGCGACTGGTGCAGGATGGGCTATATGCTGGGGTAGCGAACACTGTCTAATCTCCACAGGAAACCTGCCAATGGATAAAGCAGAGGGTCTTTGATGCAGAGGCAATGGCAGCCCTGCAGGGCCTAAAGGGAAGCCACCACCTCACCTCAGGGTGAAGTTTGCCAGCAACGTCTACATTTGCCTAGATAATTTGGAGGTAGCATGAGCCCTTGGATCCGTGCCAAACACCTCTAGCCAGCAGGTCTTCGCGCAGTTTCTGAAAACCATAAAGGCCTGGCAGAGCAGGGATAGGCTCCCATTGGCCACCCAGAGCAGGGTGGTCATTAGATGGGTTCCAGGCCCCGCAGGCGTGGCTGGTAATGAAAAGGCAGATCTTGAAGCCAAAGCAGCCGCAGTGCAGGCAGCAAGTGCAAGCATGGTACCTCAACCTGACAGCATAGGCACTCTAGCTTATATAAAGCGGCACACTATGGAACAAACCACACAGGCCTTTGAGAACTACTGG
>NW_011371384.1:9500-11266 GCF_000150735.1 Paracoccidioides brasiliensis
TTAAAGTAAATTTATAAGATTATCAAATTAGTAAATATAATTATATTAATTAAATATATTTTACTTTAGTCTTAAAGTAGTCAATCTAAATAGAAAATTCTTACTCAAAATTAATTAGAAGTAGCAAAGAATTATAGTTAAAAAATCTATCTATACACAAGTAGCTGCTATTTTTATTTTTATTTCTGTTTATTTAATGTCTCTAATAGTTTTAAAATCTGAGAAAAAAAACTAAAATTTGAAAAAAGAAAAGTTTTATAATAAGAAAAGTTAAGTTAGTTAAAAAAATAATACTTTATTTTATAGCTCTCAAATAGAGAAGTAATAAGCTAACTTCAAAACTCAAGAATGATTTTTGAGTTATGAAATAAGCTAAATCAAAATCTATTCTCAATAGTAACATATAAAAAGATAATCTCTATATTTAATATCTTTTTTATGAGAAATTCTATAATAATTACCGTATTATGTAAATTTTTAGATAACTTTTTCATTCAAAAATATAAAAGAATAAAGGTTTTTACTTAAATAAAATCTACAGAGATCAAATTAAATAAAAATAAAAAATGAGAAAAATTAATCATTTATAATATTCTCAATAACATTTTTAATAATGAAGAAGATATAACAGTACTGAAGAAAGATATAAAAAATTATAATTTTACAATTCAACTGAAAATAATCTCATCTGACTAAGCAAATCTAACATTGAACAAAAGAAAGAAGTAGAGTCAGTATTGATTGTAACTGATTCTTCAGATTAGATAAAAATCTCATGATATTTTATAACTAATTAAATACTAAAAACTTTTAAGTATATTGATTTTAAATTTATAGTCAAGACTCATATTTAATATAAAAGATGTTAAAAATGAGATTACTTTATAAAAGCTTATAAACACTCTATAGCATATAAGATTTATACAGAATATCATAACAAAATAAATTACACTTGTATTATATGTAAAGCAAAGAGTAAATCATGTTCTTACATCATAGTTAAGTGCAAGAATTGCATGAAAAATCATATATTAACAGCTTTAATTTGCTGTTTCTATTCAAAAAATAAATGAAATGAAGTTTTAACAGAGAACTAAAGAGATAAAATATATTTTAATAAGAATAAAACAAAGTTTCAATCAAGAAATAAAACTAAAAAAAGAAATTCTCAAGTAGAAAGATTATCAAAAAGTAAATCTTTAATAAAAACTAAATAGACTATTAATTTAACTACTACTACAAAAATACCTAGTCATAGATTTCAGAAATTGATTCTTATAAAAGTTGTTATAATCACTAATAATAGTGAATTACAATATTAAAAATAGAAAAATTTTATTTATATAGTCATTTGAATATCTATTACAATAAAAAAAATAAAAAAAGCAAAAATTTTCTTCTAAACTTATAGTTTACAAAATAATATAAAAAGAAGTAATACTTCTATTTATTTTTATCTAAATATAGCTTTTATTCAAAAATTAATTTTTATTCTAATATAAGAAAATTTAGATATTGAAATATTAATTTTATATTTTTATATTTTAATTATTATTATTTTTTATCAAAAAAAAATTGAAACTTAAGATTTAAAGTAATAATATACTGTAAAAAAAAGCTTTAAAATTTTAATTTAATTTGAGATTGATTCCAACAGCTTCGTAGCCACCCGCGCATGCATGCCCAGCTATAGATAAATTTAATCAAAGTAAATCCTATTTTAGCAGGTTGATAATTTATTATAAAAAAATATTTAATAAGAAGAA
>NW_011371384.1:12430-52577 GCF_000150735.1 Paracoccidioides brasiliensis
TAAATATATTTAATAATATTCTAAGTAAGATTATATTAATAGTACCTATTTTAAACATATTCTATAAACTGTTTTATATTAAAATAACTATTTTTTAAATTATTATAATCGATATAAATTATTTTTTAATTAGTATTTATTGTAGTAAAATATAAATCTTATTATTTATTTAAAATTAATTATCTTCTGATATGATTTAAAATATATTACTATTTAAGATTGTATTTTTATCTTTTATTTTCTACTTTTATACTATTATAAAGAAGTCTGAGTTATATACTTTAATAAAAAAAAAATAAAAGACTTTGATATATTTATATATACTAATTTAAAAACTATAGTAGTATTAATCAGTAGTTTGAAAATAAAGTAATTTTTAAAATATTTTTTTAAAATTAAATTTTTCTTCTTTAAAGATTTTTTAATTAACATATTAAGTGATTTTAATAAATATAATATAAGCTTTTAAGTGAGTATCTAATAAAGTGATAAGAGAGAATCTATACTTGAAGTGAGATTTAATAAAGATTTAAAGCTCAGAGTATTGATTTTTAAAACTTTTATATAGATTATATACATGTGCTTTTGATTATAGATCTATATGCTATTTATAAAAGTTATAAATACTTTGTGAGAGTTAAGTTCTCAATTCTGTTTAACATTATAATAAAGCTTCTATTGCAAGATAAAAAATATAATCTTATCATAAAAAAAGTTAATATAATTTATATAATAATTAAGTTTATTAGTTAGATTTTATTTATCTGAATAGTGATATAAAATGAAGTTATATACTGATAATACTCTCACTTATTTAGATTAATATTAATTTAATATTTTAATTATTATAAAATATTGAAAATTGATATAATTAAAATAAACAAGAATTGAATATTAACTCTTTTTCAAATAATAATATTAATTTTTAAAGAATATAATATTTGTAAAAAGTTTTTTATCATAAATATCATTTTATATTTCTTTATTTAAAAGTTTATATAATTAAAATATAATTAAATATTATTAAGTATTATTTTATTTTTGATAAATAATGATAGTTATTATAATTTAATTTAAAAATATGATGATAATAAAACAAAAGCTCAATTCATCTATCTACTAGATAGCTGTAATAAGAATACTAAACTAAAAATTAAAATATAAGAATAAATAAATAGCTGAATATATATAAGTGATTGAAAATTGAAGTGAATCAATCTCAGCAACTGAATATAATTGAAGATCATAATAGATCAATCTTCAAAGTGAAGTAAATCAATAAAAGCAGTCAAATATAATTAAAGTTAAAATAAATTGATCATATTTTATATTACTAGTAACTATACTATAATACAGTTACTACTGTTGTAGAGATATTAAATTCAATCTAAGTTTTTTAGTTTGAGTTAAAATAAGTAAGTAAAGAAGCTCATATGAAGCATTCTTTTAAAGAGTTAAAAATATATTATATATTTTCTATTTAAATAAATTACAGCTTTTACTCTCTCTTCTTTAATATCTTTATAAAATTAAAAAAAGACCTTATAATTTTAAAATAATTTTTGATAAAATAATAATAAAAATTTATAAATTTTAAAAAAGTCTGAACTTTTTTAATACTAGTTGAGATTAACCATTATATAATAATTATTACTTAATCTAATTTCATTTTAATACTTTAAAAATTTAAATATTTTTGTGTGTGTATTTTATACTTATTCATTGAGTTTGAATAGATAAAAATATTATCTAGATAAATCATATAGCATATATCAAGAAAGTCTATTAGAGTATAAACTATAAAGACTTGAAAAATAACAGAGATATTTATAAGCTTAAAGATATAATATTATACTCAAAGTGATTATAATGTATGTGAAATACTATTTTATATCTATCACTATATCAAATATATATTTTATAATAAATATTTTTAAAATCAATTTTGAGAAAGACTTATACTTTAAAGAGTTTATCTAGTATCTTATTAACAAAAGAAAGTAAATATTTATTTTTGATTATGAGAGAATTTAAATCTCTGTAGTCTATATAAAGTTTTAAATCTTTATTTTTCTTTAAAATAAAAAGAATAAAAATATTTGCAGATCTTTAAAAAGAATATATTTAATCTTTTTCCAATATACTATTTAAATAATCTTAAAGAGTTTTTAGTTTTATTTCAAAGAAATTGTAAATATATATAATTAAAAGTTTAACTTCTTTCTCAAAATCAATTGAGTACTGTGTATTAAATATAAATACACTAAATATATACTCTTTAGAGGGAAATATATATATGATCAAATATATTAAGGTAAATTATTAATAAAAGCTATGTTTATAAGTAAACTATTTTCTAATAATATTAAAATTTTTTTAAAAAAGCAATAAGACTGATATAAAAATCTAAGAATCTTTAATATAAAGCTTAAAAGTAAATGTAAAGTCTTTAAAAATTCTGATAGTAGATCTAAAAACTGATGTAAAGATCTGAGAATCTGTGATATAAAGTTTAAAAGTAAATGCAAAGTATCTAAAGATTTTAGTAGTAGATCTAAAGTCAGTAAGATTAAGATAAGTACTATTATAAATATTTAATTAGAAGTATCAGTAATTAATTTATTAATAATATTTGTTATACTTAGATTTATTCTTTGAATATTTAATTTTTGATAGAAATAAATTTTTTTATTCATTTAATCAAAAAAAGAATTAAGTTATTTGAGTTAAAAAAATTTTAATATTATATCATAGTCTGAAAGTTTGATAATATATAAAAGAAATAAAATTTTCTAATTGTGATTTTCTTACTATTTGAGACTTTTATCTTCAGATTAATAATCTTAAATAGATGAATTTGATAATTAGTAAATATTTTTATTCTATATAAGATATTATAAGGGGTTGAACCTCTAGATTCGCTCTGGCTGGCTGACTCAGCCTAGTCATCATTTGCATATGCACACATGATCATACTATGCAAGCTTGCTTAAGCTTGAGTTCTCATCTCATTCTTTTCTTTCCTTTCTCAAGCAATTTGTTCTTATTATATAGGACGACTAGCCTCTAGTTCTTAGAGCTTAATTCTTTACATTATGAGTTGCTTGACTTCTTTTATTGATAGGCTACTGAGAGCTTTAATTTATATCATGAAGCTTAGCAAATATGCTGACATATGATAAATTATTGAGAGTCTTAAATTCTGCATCATGAAGTCCAGTGATAGCACTGATATATAAATAGACTGAGTTAGCAATTGTGTTAATAAATAAATGAGCAATATTGAAAACATCTAGCTGAATAAGATAAAGCAGCAGACTTGCACAATGAATACACAAATGAATCAATACAAAGCAATGAGCAGGAATGCCTCCAGCAGCTTTGAACAACAATGAATAGTCTTTCTTCAATAGCAGAAACATGTTCAGTATGAGAATAAGAATTTAATAGCAGCTCAGCAAGCTAAAATAGCTAATCTATATCAAGCTTTGAACACTTTAACATCAACTCTCTCTCAATTGAACTCACAATCACTCATTACAGTCAGAAGATCAAAGATCAAGCTATTGAACTACAAGAAGTATGATGATTCTAATCTGAAGCACTATTCTCAATGAGAGCTAAAGCTACAATCAAAGCTAAAGATTGATGAGAAAGCTTTAGGCAATAATGAGAAATATATTTGATATGTGTACTTGAGACTGGAAGAAATGGCAGCAGCTTAAGTTTATCTCTGAGTTGAGAATAATAAGAACAAGATCAACTTTATGATAGAGAGCTTACTGAAGCAGACATATATGCTCTTTAGTGATTCCACATGACAGAAAAAGGCTTTGCAAACACTCAATAATCTATGATAGAGTAGAAGAGCTCTCTTCAACTTTCTGTTTGAATTTAATCAGCTACTTCTGAAAGCTGGCAGTTATGAATAAGATAATCATATTAAAAAGAGGTATTTGAAATTCACTCTAAGCATGGAGCTGAGGAAAGGCATGATGGGTGTAAGAAAACTATTTCTCTATGAGAATTACTGCAATAAGCTTAGATTAGTTGATCATCAACTCTCTGAGCTTAAGACTTTAAGACAGTAGTCTAAACATTACAATAACAGATCTTCTTCAGATCATACAACATTTAATCCACACTCTCTACTTCATCATACTGTTCTCAATCAATGAAACTAGTCTCAATCTTTCACTGATAATCTGATGAATCTCTCTTCTGATACTGTGATCTCAAGCATCTACTACATCAGATTGATAAATCAGACAGAGATTAATCAAAGAAGAGAGCAAGATCTCTGTCTGAGATATGAAGATGAAGATCATATGATTAAGAGCTGTCTGTTCAAACCTTTCAGATGCTCTGCCACCCTCACAATAGCTAAGATGATCTATGAGTCAGTACTGAATGATGATGATGTGAATATGAGTGAGGATTTGAGAAAAAAAGTAACTTCAATCAAAAGATACTGGAAGAAGTGAAATAAAAAACTTATGAAGAAGCAATGAAGAGGATTTAAATCTAAGATGATATTTAAACCCTTCACTGTTGATACTCTAGTAGATAATGCCTTATCAACTAGAGCAATGATAGACAGTGAATATAATGTCTATGATCTCATTTCTCAATTCTATGTTAACAAGCATAAGCTCCTGTGCATTGAAATTTCCTCTGTTAAAATGACTGGCTTTGAAGACTTCATAAGACTCTCCACAAGCATAGTGACTGGCATTTGAATTGATATAGGCAGTCATGTAACTGAACAGGCCTTTCTCTATGTGGTGAATGGGTTACATAGTCATGATATGTATCTAGGTGACCTCTGGCTGGCCCAGCAAAAGGTGACTGTGATCCCTCATTGAAGAATTGTGAGATTTGAAGAGAGTGGCATAGAGGTAGAGCCTAGTTCAAATGCAAAAGCTGATGTGATTCCCATCTCTGCTGTAAGCTTCTCTAGGCTTGTGAGCACTTGAGAGAAGTGAAACATTGAGATCTTCACTGTCAGCTTGGCTGACATTCAAAAGACTCTAGAAGTGAAATCAAAGATTGACCCTAGAGAAAAGCTGTCTGAACATTATCATGAGTTTTTGAATGTATTTGATAAGGAAGCTGCTGACACTCTACTCTCACTTTGTGACTCAGGTAGAGATCATGAGATTGAACTGATTAAAAAGACTGATGGTAGCACAGAACAACCCTCTTGAGGCCTGCTATATAATATGTCTTGAGAGGAACTACTGGCTTTGTGAAAGACTCTTACAGATTATCTAGATAAGGGTTTTATTAGAGTGAGCAACTCCTCTTCAGCTGCCCCCATACTATTTGCAAAGAAGTCTGAGGGTGGACTAAGATTCTGTGTGGACTATTGAGCTCTTAACAAAATCATCTGAAAGGATCAATATTCTCTATCATTAATCAGTGAGACTCTACAGTGAATTGAACAGGCTAAATGATTCACTAAGCTGGACATTATTGCAGCTTTTCACAAGATTCAAATCACAGAAGATGATGAGTGGATGACGGCCTTTAGAACCAGATACAGACTATTTGAATGGCTGGTTACACTCTTTGGTTTGGCCAATGCTCCAAGCACATTTCAAAAATATATCAACTGGGCATTATGTGGATATCTGGAGGACTTCTGCTCGGTCTATTTAGATGACATCTTGATATTTTCCTCAAGAAGCTTACAGGAGCATCATGAGCATGTATGAAAGATGCTTATGCATCTATGAGAAGCAGGCTTGCAGGCAGACATCAGAAAGAGTGAGTTTGAGATGAACAGCACAAAATATCTTGAATTCATCATTGAAGTGGGCAAGGGTATATGAATGGATTCAGAGAAGGTTAAAGCTGTTTTGAAATGAGCAACACCTACTACTCTTAAAGATGTACAAGGATTTTTAGACTTTGCCAATTTCTATAGATGATTTATCAAAGATTTCTCAAAGATCACAACCTCACTGATGATTCTTACACACAAGAATGTTTCTTTTTTGTGGATGAGCAAGGCTGAGGAAGCTTTTAAGCATCTAAAATCAATGTTTATCTCCACTCTGACCCTGCTTCAATTCGACCCTGACTGTGAGACTATATTGGAAACAGACTTCTCAGATTACATCTCAGGAGGAGTGCTGCTACAATATGATGAGCAGAGCATTCTACACCCATGTGTCTTCTTCTTTCACAAGCATTCACCTGTGGAATGCAACTATGAGATTCATGATAAGAAGTTATTAGTGATAATTGAGTGTTTAAAGAAATGAGATGCTGAGCTACAAAGTGTAAAGGAATTCAAGATCCTCACAGATCATAAGAATCTAGAATACTTCATGACTACACACAGACTAAATGAAAGACAGCTATGTTGAATGAATATTCTCTATTGATTCAACTTCAGAATTGATTACTGGTCAGAGAAGTTGAACACTGAACTGAACACTCTATTGTGAAGAGAGCAGAACATGTCACAGAGTGCTGATGATGAGAGAATCAAGCAGAGACAAGCTCAACTACTTAAGTTTAATGTACTGGCATCTGGAATGGAATCAATAGTGGCTGCTGCCAGCATGGAATCTGAGATGTCTCTTCAAGCTCAGTGGAATGAGGCTCACAAAAATGACAAGATTCTGCAGCATCTGAAGTAAACTCTTCATGAGAGAAGATTCAGATTTCCTTCTGAACTCAGCATTAAGACCTCTGTCTCTGAGTGCTCTTTAAATGAGAATGAGGAGCTTCTCTTTCAAGATTGTAAGTGGATGCCAGACTTCAAACCTCTTCAAACCAGGTTAGTGCATGAGGCTCATGACTCACCTCTTACCAGCCATCCTGGGTAAGAGCAAATGGCAGAAGTTCTAAGATATGAGTTCTACTGGCCAGGCTATGTCACTGATGTGAGAAGAATAATCAGAAACTGTCATCTTTGCAGATTAAACACTGCATGAAGAGATCAACATCAGAGACTGCTTAAGCCTCTCCTCATTCCTGAACACATGTGGCAGGAGCTTTTCATGAACTTTATCATGGACTTATCAAGCTCTAAAGAATACATGAACATCATGATTATAATAGACAGACTGACCAAGAGAGTTATATTAAAAGCAGTTAAGAAAACTGATGCAGAGATAGTGACTAGAGTGTTTCTTCACAACATCATCTCTCAACATGGCATCTCTAAGGCAGTAGTGTCAGATTGAGGGTCAGCTTTCACAAGTATGTTTTGAACTCAGATGTGTGAGAAATTAGGCATTAAGAGATGACTCTTCACAGCCTATCACTCAGAGACTGACAGAGCTACAGAGCAAATGAATCAGACTCTGAAAATCTACCTACACAAGTACATTAGCTTTCAACAGAATGACTGGTGTGAATGACTCCCTCTAGCAGAGCTGGCCATCAATAATAGAGATGCTGCCTCAACAGATGTGAGCTCATTCTTTTTAACACATCTTTTCCACATCTTCTTCATTGATATAGCTGATGCACCCTCTGTTGAAATACCACATAATCTCATTGAGTTTGCAGATGATTACATGAGGAAGGCTCATGAAGTGTTAAAGTGGGCTCAAGTAAAAATGACAGATGCTCAGCAATCTCAAGAGAAATATGTGAATAGATGAAGAGACCCAGCTTCAAGCTTTCAACCTGGAGATAAGGTCTGGTTGAGCTTAGAGAACATGAGAACTAATCATCTGTGCAAGAAGCTGGATGTGAAATACAATCAATATACTGTGCTAGAAAAGATAGAATTTCATACTTACTGACTAAATGTTCCACCCAGCATTCACAATATCTTTAATGTAAAGCTTCTACATGCTGCAGTGACAGATCCTCTGCCTAGTCAGAGACAAACTGACTGGCAGCCACTCACTATAGAGACTCTGAAAGGACCTGAGTTTGAGATTGAGAAAATTTGGAGCAAATGAACCTATCAGAGAAAAAAGCAATATCTTGTTAAATGGATAGATTGAGCTGAGTCTACATGAAATGATGTGAGTCTTCTACAAGAAGTGAAGGCCTTGAATGCTTGGGAGGCCTCTCAGCAGACAAAATTAGATGTAAAGAGGGCTTTAAATAGTCATAAAGATCTGCAACAAAGAGGGAGAAGAGGGGTAGTATAAGAGATTAACCTCTAGATTCACTCTGGCTGGCTGACTCAGCCTAGCTATTGTTTGCATGTGCGCACATGATCATGCTACATGAGCTTGCTTAAGCTCAAGTTCTCATCTCATTCTTTTCTTCCCTTTCTCAAGCAATTCATCCTTGTTATATAGAAGAACTAGCCTCTAGTTCTTAGAGCTTAACCCTTTACAATTCTATCCCTTCTGCTCAGAATTGAGTAGAATCTGCTCAGCAAAAATCTGCTCAGCAAGAATCTGATGTTGACAGCACAACATACAACAGCAACTCATATCATCCCCTCTAGTCATCAAAGAGACCCAGACCAGAATGACCACCTCAGACTTCCAGCCCTTTGAAAAGATCAAGAGGGACTGATGATATGTTCTAACTAGATCAATCAATCAACCACAGATCTCACTTGAAGAATTCAGACAGATGATTCACTCAGATCAGAATCATGTCTACAAAAAGTTAACAGCAATCTTTGACAGCATCTTTGATAATGAAAAAACATTGAGAAATACAATCACATGTCTGAGAATGGAACAGAACAACATCACTGACCAGACTGCTGTCAAGCAAAGTCAGATTGATGAGCTAATTGCTGAATACAATGAACTTAGTCACATTCTAATCTGCATGACAGTCAGCAATCAAGCAGCAACTTGAGATGTCATCCTCTTAGAGACTATCTGAAGATCTGTCAAGATTGATGACTCAAAACACCTCACTGACAGCAAGAAGTCAAAATTTGAACACTGGCTCTTCCAGATGAAGAACAAGCTCTGAGAGAATGCTGACCACTACTCTACTGAATGCATGAGAATTGCATACATTGAAAACTGAACTGATGAGAACATGGCATATCACATTGCACTCTGTATAAAAGAGAACCACTCTGAGTGATATTAGACTGCAGAAGAGATATTTGAGCACCTCAAGTCAATATATGAGAATGCTAACAAGCTGCAAAATGTCAAAAGTGATTATTGCAAGCTGATTATGCACAATGAGGACAATTATCATGAATTTGTCACAAAATTCTTACACCTGGCAGATGAGGTCAAGATTGTCAAAGAGAACTACAAGACAGATTTCAATGACAAGCTGTTCTTTGACCTTCAGAGAATGATAACAGTAGTCAATGCAATCATCAATACATATACTGAGTTTCAGAAGATCTGTGCTCAGGCAGCTCACACCCTCCAGACAATCAATGTCATTCAGAAGTCAAAGAGCTTGCAGAGAAATGAATCTAATATCTTTAAGCAAAACACTCTGTGAGTCTCTGACAGTCAAACTTCTCACTGCATCTCAGCCACAAAATTCTCTATCATAAAGAAAGTCTTGAGCACTCATTCAGATATTCAGTGCTACTACTGCAAGAAGAAAGACCACATTGCCAGAAACTGCTCTGCAAAGCAGAAGTCTCAACAGATGATCACTGAGCTCACAGAGAATGACACTTCTGAGTCTTCAGCAGATTCAGAAAAAGAGTGAGTCTGAGAGAAGACTTCATCTCAGATAATTCAATAGTCTGTGAGAGGTTTGAGATGAAGGACTTGATTGAGAGAAAAAGCTTTAATGTCTCAATTAAGTTAGTCTACAATGAAATTGCTACTTCTACAAATTCTCTCACTGATACTGAAGCAAATGATGTGAATTTTATTGATATCTGATACACTATAGAATTGGCAAGATTCTTTGATAGAAAGTTTCAGAAACTCTCATTCAAATGCTGCATGAAGGAATACAATGACACCTCTGGCAGAGTGATAGACTGCACATTGACCCTAAACCTCTGGATAAATGGCTGGAGATTCCAGAATGTTCCTCTGCTGGTGACAGATCTAGGCCAGTACTCTGTCATCCTGGGACAAAAGTGATTGGCAGCACAGGATATATAGCTTGATGTTAAAAATCAACATCTGATTTGGCTGAGTGAACAGTCTATCTCTGAACAGATGGTGGAGCTGATGCTGAAGATGGTGCTCTGATCAATACTGAAGCATTCAGACTCTAAGTTTGAGCATCAGACAGATGTGAAATGAAGAGAGATCAAACTGGACAAGAAGATCAGACAGAAGCATCAGGCTCAGCTCTGTGAATTGAAAGGAACCAGCTCAGTCATGACATCTAAGACAAGGCAGAGATCAATCTGGGAGGAGACAGCACCACAGATGATGGATATGAACTTCATTAAGACTGCTTCTTTCTATGGTTATATGAAGAACAAGAACTCAACAGTCTTCATAACCAGTCTGTATGAAATTGATAAACAGCTTGAGGAGAAGCAGAGTTTAGTGGGAGCTGAGAAGGAGTCTGATGAGGAGCTGATCAGCAACTTACCAGAATGGTTGAAAGGTCAGAAGAACTGTTTCTCAAAGAAAGCATCAGATGAATTACCTTCCCTACAGAAGAACATTGATTTTAAGATAGAGCTTCAGTCTGACACTGACCTCATTTGAGACATTGAACATGCACCTCTATATAAGATGAATCTAGAGGAACTAGAAGCAGTGAAGATCTATCTTGAAATCAACCTAGCAAAGAACTTTGTGATTTTAAGTTCAGCTCTCTACACCTCCTCAATTCTGATTGCTTGTAGTGGGAAGAAGCTACAATTCTGTGTTGACTTTCACAAGCTGAATGCTATGACTGTTAGGGAGCGAATGCGAGCTGCATAAGAAGAAAGACTCTCTGCGTTGCTAACTGCTATATAACAAAATACTAAGCTTGATGGGATGAAAGGGGGTGCTGGGGCCTGCGTGGATTATAACCACCTGCATGGTCGTGTGGTCACGTGATATGGATTAGGCCTAATCGGGCGCCGAGCTTAATCCGACGTCGAGTCTAACTGGGCACCGGCCTTCAGTCGGGCTCGGTCGGACGCTGAGCCTAACATCACCCCCCAGTCTAGGGGCAGGCATGTCCTCATGCCGGTAGGTCATCATCAACCTCGTCCTTCAGGTAGCTGTCTGTCTCCCATGCCTTCAGCCACTCATCTAGTCACCTTGAGGGTCCAGCTTTTGTAGAGTTAGCCTCATGGAAGTTGTGTATGGCGTGTGGTGATTCTTTGAAGTTGTGAGTGGGGTACCATGAAGAATCCTCATCAAACCCCTTCCAGTGCATCTGATACTGCAGCTTGCTCTGGCTTATTTGACTGGCCAGTATATGATCTATTTCTCATTCATTCTCATCATCTATTTCAATTGGGTCTGGTGGTCTGATAGTCTGGCCAGGTAGAGGGTCTCTGGAGTTCTTGCATAGCTTGTCTGAGGAGAAGATTGAATGAATCTTCATTGTTATGGGGAGGTCCAGTTTGTAGGCATTGCTCATCTTTTCCAGGATTCTGAAGGGGCTGGCATTCTGCTCTGTCAGTTTACAGCTTGATCAATTCATCTTGTATGATTTCAATGTTAGATAAACAAAATCTCCTACTGCAAAGTCAGACTCTTGATGATGCTTGTCAGTCTGCCTCTTCATCTGTTCCTGTGCTGTTCTTATGTCTTTACTCATCTGATTTCAGATCTCTCTCATTCAGTGAATGAAGCTTCTTGCTGCTTCTTGATTTCTTTTCTCATTCATGTTCAATTTCTCCATCAGTGGTTGTCAGTCAAATGACATTCAGAGTTCATATTCATTTGCTGTGAGAAAGGGGGAGATCTCTGTGAAAGCATTTGAGATAGCTGCAGAGGCATGATCTATAATGAGCAGTCACTCATCCCAGTCATCTTGATAGTAACTGACATAGAGGTGAAGATAGATGGCAATGTATTGATTCACCACTTCTGTCTGTCCATCAGTTTGTGCATGATGCACTGTTGAGAGTTTCAGTTTTATGCCCAGAATCTGTGTAAACTCATTTCAAAAGCTTGATATGAACTGAGGGCCTCAGTCAGAGACAATTGAGTCAGACACCCCATTGTATGAATAGTAGAATTGAATGAATAGTCAGACCAGCTCCTGGGCTGTAACTCTCTGAGTGATTGAAATGAAGATTGTCTTCTTGCTTAGTCAGCATACTATGATCAAAATGACATCATAATCTGTTTTGCTTTTCAGCATGTCCATGAAGTCCATTGCAATATGCTGCCATGCTCATTCTGGTATTGATAATGACTTTAGCAAATCAGAAGTCTTATCTTTTGGAATTTTACTGATCCAGCACACATGACAGTTCCAAATATAGTGTAGGATATCTGTCTGCCAGATGGCCCACCAATAGTGTGATTGCATCAGAGCCAGGGTCTTTCATCCTCCAGAGTGTGCTGTTGAAGCTTGATCATGAATTTCCTGCAGTAGCTTGACTATCAGAGTTTTCTTTTTCTGAACAGACATCACTAGTCTTCCATTGTACTGTAGCACATTGTCCTTCATTGTATAGGAACTATTCTCATCATCTGCCTGCTGCTGCAGGGGCTCAATTGAGGTGGCTGTCTTGTTTAGAGACACTATGCATTCAGCAATGCTCTCTTTCCCTGAGAAGTTGATGCTAGCAATGTCTGTAGAGGGAGTGATCTGGGGGTTGAGGATCTCTGGTTCTAGAAGAATCTGCATACAGCTGTTCTGTTGCCTTCTAACCTGCTCAGACCTGCTCAGTGTGTCTGCTAGCAGATTGACCTTGCCTGGTCAATACTTGATCTCAAAGTAGAAACAAGAGAGGAACTCTGTCCAGTGGGCTTGACATGCATTCAGCTTCTTGGTAGTCATGAAGTATTCCAGTGCATGATGATCAGTGAGGATCTTGAATCATTTCTCCTGTTGTAGTCCCTCAAGCTCTGCCTGTCATTCTTGTAAGGCCCAGACTACTGCCAGCATTTTCTTATCATGAACTTCATAATTAAGCTCTGCACCATTCATTGTCTTTGAATAGAAGACTACTGGGTGCCAAAGGTCATTTTCAAATCTTTGACTTAGTACCTCAGTCACTACTCTGTCAGAGGCATCAGTCTCAATATGAGTCTTCTGCTCAGAGTCATAGTAACACAGTATCAGAGCCTCCATCAACTGCCTTTTCAATTTTTCAAAGACTGATTTGCATTCTGATGTCCACACAAATGGAATAGTCTTCTTTGTCAACTGGTACAGTGGCTTTGTGATTCAGCTGTAGTTCCTTATGAATCATCAGTAGAAATTGCCAAATCCTAGGAATGACTGGACTTCTTTGACTGTGGTGGGGGCCTGCCATCTCACAATGGCAGCTGTCTTCTCTGGGTCTGCCTCAATCCCTTCTGTACTGATGATGAACTCTAGGTATTTTGTCCTCTGGACTGCAAACTCACATTTCTGGATGCTGACTTGCAAATCTGCTGTCTTTAGTTGGTCTAGCACTGAGTTTACCTGCTGCTTGTGCTTCTTCAGATTCTTGCTATAGATTAGAAGATCATTCATGAATGCTGTCATAAACTTGTCCAGGTAGTCAAAGAAGATACTGTTAACAAACCATTGAAAGCAGGCAGGGGCATTTGTAAGGTCAAAGGGGACCACCTGATATTTATAGGTCCTGTAGCGGGTTCTAAAGGTGGTCAGGTCCTCAGACTCAGAGTCCATTCAGATGCAATGGAACCCCTGCTGAATGTCCAACTTTGTAAAGTATTTCACCCCATTGAGTCAGTTCATCAGCTCATCTATCAGAGGCAAGGGATACTGATCTTGTTTGGTTATAGCATTCAGCTTGTGAAAGTCAACACAGAATCATAGCTTCTTCCCACTACAGACAATCAGAATTGAGGAGGCATAGGGAGCTGAACTTGGGGTGACAAAACCCTTTGCTAGATTGACTTCAAGGTAGGTCTTCACTGCCTATAGTTCCTCTAGATTCATCTTATATAGAGGTGCATGTCCAATGCCCTGGGTGAGGTCAACATCAGACTGGAGCTCTATTTTAAAATCAACATTCTTCTGTAGAGGGGACAGTTCATCTGATGCTTTCTTTGAGAAGTAGTCCTTCCAGCCTTTCAATCATTCTGGTAAGTTGCTGATCAGCTCCTCATCAGACTCATTCTCAGCTTCCACTAAACCTCACTTCTCCTCAAGCTGTTTATCAATTTCATACAGACTGATTATGAAGGCTGTTGACTTCTTGTTCTTCATATAACCATGGAAGGAAGCAGCCTCAATGAAGTTCATATCCATCATCTGTGGTGCTGTCTCCTCCCAGGTCAGCTTCTGCCTCATCTCAGGCATCACAACTGAGCTGGTCCCTTTTAATCTGCAGAGCTGAGTCTGATGCTTCTGTCTGATCTCCTCATCCAGCTTGATCTCTCTTTGTTCCACATCTGTCTGATGCTCAGGCTTGAGGTCTGGGTGCTTCAGTACTGACCAGGGTACTATCTTCAACATCAGCTCTGCCATCTGTTCAGGGATAGACTGTTCACTCAGTCAAATCAGATGTTGGTTTTTAACATCAAGCCATATATCCTGTGCTGTCAACCACTTCTGTCCCAGGATGACAGAGTGCTGGCCTAGGTCTGTTATCAGCAGAGGAACATTCTGAAATCTCTGACCATTCACCCAGAGGTTTAGAGTCAATGTGTGATCTATCACCCCACTGAGGGTGCCATTGTATCCCTTCATGCAGCATTTGAATGAGAGTTCTTGAAACTTTCTATCAAAGAATCTTGCCAATTCTATGGCATATCAGGTATCAATAAAATTCACACCATTTGCTTCAGTATCAGCAAGAGAATTTGTGGAAGTAGCAATTCCATTGTAGGCTAATTTGATTGGTACATTAAAGCTTTTCCCCTCAATCAAGTCCTTCATCTCAAACCTCTCACAGACTGTTGAACTATCTGAGATGAAGTCTTCTCTCAGACTCACTCTTTTTCTGAATCTGCTGAAGGCTCAGAGGCATCATTTTCTGTGAGCTCAGCAATCATCTGCTGGGACTTCTGCTTTGCAGGGCAGTTCCTGGCAATGTGGCCTTTTTCCTTACAGTAGTAGCACTGAATATTCAGACAAGAGCTCAAGGCCTCCTTCACAGTAGAGGATTTTGTTGTAGAGATGCTGGAGGGTGTTTGACTGTTGACAGTCCACAGAGTGTTCTGTTTGAAGATATTAGATTCATTTCCCCACAAGCTTTTTGATTTCTAAGTGGCATTGATTGTCTGGAGGGTGTGAGCTGCCTGCACACAGATTTTCTGAAACTCAGCATATGTATCAGTGATTGCATTGGCTACTGCTACCATCTTCTGAAGGTCAAAGGACAGCTTGTCATTGAAGTCTGTCTTGTAGTCCCCTCTGACAATCTTGGCCTCCCCTGCCAGGTGTAAAAATTTTGTGACAAATTCATGACAATTATCCCCATTGTGCATAATCAGCTTGTGATAATCACTCTTGGCATTTTGCAGCTTGTTAGCATCCTCATATATTGACTTGAAGTGCTCAAACATCTCTTCTGCAGTTTGATATTGCTCAGAGTGGTCCTCTTCCATACAGAATGCAATGTGACATGCTGCATCCCCATCAGTCCAGTTTTCAATGTATGCTATCCTCATGCATTCAGTAGGGTAGTGGTCAGCATTCTCCCAGAGCTTGTTCTTCATTCAGAAGAGCCAGTGTTCAAATTTCAGCTTCTTGCTGTCAGTGAGATGTTTCAGATCATCAATCTTGACAGACCTTCTGGCAGTCTCAGAGAGGGTGATGCCTCAACTTGCTGCTTGATTGCTGACTGTCATGCAGATCAGAGTGTGACTAAGTTCATCATGTTCAGCAATTAGCTCATCAATCTGACTTTGCTTAACAGCAGTCTGATTAGTAATGTTGTCCCATTCCATTCTCAGACATGTGATCATATCCCTTAATGTTTTTTCATTGTCAAAGATGTCATCAAAGATCACTGCCAACTCATTATAAACATAGTCACTGTCTGAGTGGATTGCCTTTCTGAATTCCTCAATTGAGACATGTGGTTGATCAGTTGGTCTTGTTAGAAGGTATCACCAGTTCTTTTGGCCCCTTCCAGGGGGTTGGGAGCCTGTGGTGGTCATCTGATGTTGGATTGAGCTGTTGTCTTCAACAGTGCTGTTGTCTTAGCAGTTGATCTGACACATTGTCAGACTCTGAACTAGCAGGTTCTAATTCAACTGAGGCACTCAAGTTTTCTGCTGAAACCTGAGTGAGAAGGTAGAAGAGAAGCTTAGTATTGTGTTAGAGAGTGAATGTGAGCTGCATAAGAAGAAAGACTCTCTGCATTGCTAACTGCTATATAATGAAATACTAAGCTTGATGGGATGAAAGGGGGTGCTGGGGCCTGCATGGATTATAACCGCCTGCATGGTCATGTGGTCACGTGATATGGATTAGGCCTAATCGGGCGCCGAGCTTAATCCGACGTCGAGTCTAACCGGGCACCGGCCTTCGGTCGGGCTCGGTCGGACGCTGAGCCTAACAATGACCAAATGAGATCAGTATTCCTTGCCTCTAATAGATGAGCTGATGGACTGACTCAATGAAGCAAAATACTTTACAAAGCTGGACATTCAGCAGAGGTTCCATCACATCTGAATGAACTCTAAGTCAGAGAATCTGACCATCTTTAGAACTCACTACAGGATCTATAAATACTGAGTGATCCTCTTTAGCCTTACAAATGCCTCTGTCTGCTTTCAACAGTTTGTCAACAGTATCTTCTTTGATTATCTGGACAAGTTCATGACAGCATTAATGAATGATCTTCTAATCTACAGCAGGACTCTTGAAGAACACAAGCAGCAAGTGAACCTGATACTGAATCAATTAAAGACAGCAGATTTGCAAGCTAGCATTCAGAAATGCAAGTTTGCTGTTCAGAGAACAAGATATCTGAGATTTATCATTATCACAGAGGGGATTGAGACAGACTCTGAGAAGACTGCTGTCATCACAAAGTGGCAGATCTCAATCACAGTAAAAGATGTTCAATCATTTCTAGAATTTGACAACTTCTATCAGTAATTTATAAGAAGCTATAGTTGAATTGCAAAATCACTATACCAGTTGACAAAGAAGACAGTTTCATTCATGTGGACATCAGAATCTCAATCAGTCTTTGAGAAACTGAAGAAGCAGCTGGTGGAGACTCCAATTCTACATTACTTTGACTCTGAATGTGAAACTCACATTGAGACTGATGTCTCAGATGAAATGATGACTGAGATACTGAGTCAAAGATTGAATGATAATCTTTGGCACTCTGTGGTCTTCTACTTCAAGTCAATGAATGATGCAGAGCTCAACTATGAGATTCATGATAAGAAAATGCTTCCAGTCATCTGAGCATTGCAGAAGTGGCAAGCTGAGCTTGAGGGACTACAACAGAAAGAATGATTCAAGGTTCTCACTGATCATTGTGCACTGAAATACTTCATGACAATCAAGAAGCTGAATGCATGTTAGACCTGCTGAGCAGAATTTCTTTTCTGTTTCTATTTTGAGATTAAGTATTGATCAGATAAGGCCAACCTGCTAGCAGACACACTGAGCAGATCTGAGCAGGTTAAGAAGTAACAGAACAGTCATATGCAGATTCTTCTAGAATCAGAGACCCTTGACCCTCAGATTACTCTCTCTATGAATATTGCTAGCATCAACTTCTCAGAGAAAGAGAACATTGCTGAACACATAGTGTCTTTAAACAAGACAGCCACCTCAATTGAGTCCCTGCAGCAGCAAGTAGGAGAGGAGAATAGCCCCTATACAATGAAGAATAATATGTTGCTCTACCATGGAAGATTGATAATGTCTGTTCAGAAAGAAACTCTTATAACTGCTCTGTTAAAGAAAATTCATGATCAGATCTCAACAGCACATCCAGAGAGATGGAAGACTCTGACTCTGGTTCACCTCTGCTATTGATGAACCATCTGATGAGTGGATGTCTTACACTATGTTCAGAACTGTCATACATGCTGAGTTAGTAAGATCTCAAGAGACAAAGCCCTCAGCCTGCTAAAGCTGCTATCAATACCAGAATAGATATGACAGTATATCACAATGGACTTCATGAATGTGCCAAAGAGCAAAAGTGGCTGTGATGCCATTTTAGTTATAGTCTGCTGATTAAGCAAGAAGGCAATTTCAGTTTCTATCACTCATGAAGTTACAGTCTGTGAGCTGGCTTGATTATTCATCTGATTCTACTATTTCTATAATGAAGCACCAGACTTGATTGTCTCTGACCACAGCTCTCAGTTCATATCAAACTTCTGGAATGAGTTCACAGAAATTCTAGACATAAAGTTGAAACTCTCAACAACACATCACACACAGACAGATGAGCAGACAGAGACAACAAATCAGTATATTGTCACACATCTTCACTCATATGTTAATTACTATCAAAATAACTGAGATGAGTGATTACTCATTATAGATTATGCTTCTGCAGTCATCTCAAACATCTTCACTGAAATCTCCTCCTTTCTAGCTGCAAATGAATATGAGTCATGAACATCATTTGACTGAAGGTCTCTGTCAAGAGAACTAAGAACAGAGAAGAGAACAAATCAAAGAGCTGCTCAAAACTTTATTAAACAGATGAAAGAGATTTGAAAGTGAGCAGACAAGGACATGAAGACAGCATAGAAACAGATGAAGAGGCAGACTGACAGACATCATCAGAAACCTGACTTCACAGTGAGAGATTTTGTCTACTTGATATTGAAATCATACAGAATTGACTGATCAAGCTGTAAGCTGACAGCACAGAACACAGACCTCTTCAAAATTCTAGAGAGAGTGAGCAATGTCTATAGACTGAACCTTCTCACAATCATGAAAATTCATTCAATCTTCTTCTCAGACAAGCTGTGCAAAGATTCAAGAGATTCTCTATCAGAGCAGACTGTCAAACCACCAGATTCAATTGAGATAGATAGAGAAAATGAATGAGAAGTAGAGCATATATTAGCCAGTTGAATAAATTGAGGCAAACTGCAATATCAAGTCCACTGGAAGAGATTTGATGAGAACTCATCTTGATACCCAGCTCATGACTTCAAAGAATCACCACATGCCATACATGACTTCCATGAAGCTAACTCTACAAAAGCTGGACTCTCAAGGTGACTAAATGAGTGGCTGAAGGCATGGGAGACAGACAGCTATCTGAAGAATGAGATTGATGACAATCTACCAGCATGAGGACATGCCTGTCTCTAGACAGAGGGGTGATGTTAGGCTCAGCACCTGACTGAGCCCAACTGAGGCCCAAGGCCTGGTTAGACTTGACGTCAGATTAAGCTCAGCATCTGATTAGGCCAAATATTCTCACATGATCAAATGACCATGCAGGTGGTTATAACCTGGGCAGGCCCCAGCACCTCTTTCATTCCATCAAGCTTAGTATTTTGTTATATAGCAGTTAGCAACACAGAGAGTTTCCTTCTTATGCAGCTCACATTCACTTCCTAACAATTATTCACTGAATAAGAGATAATTTCTCAACAGAGATCAGTTTTTGATTTCTTAACTAAGAGTTCTCTCATGTTATATAGCTCTGAAGTTGATGGCAAAGAGTGAAATGAGAGATGTTGTACAATCTGACAGCAGCTCTAGAACTAGACATTTTAATCTTTTTTAACTACTTCAATAGCTAGAATAAGTCTTCCTTTCTTATATAAAGAATTATCATCTTTGATTGCTGATATTTTAATCAACTAAGTAGTTAAATGCATTGTGTAGTAAAGATCTATCTTAGTAGATAATTTATCTTACTAAATGATTGATTATATTATCAATAGTATTTTTTATTATATAATTACATTTATTAATATAATAGTATTTGAAAAATTACTTTTCATAATATTTAGTTTTATGATAAAAGTATTATAGAAAATATTTTTTAGTTTAATTATATACTTTTTAAATTTTACATAGAAAGAGAGTAGAATCTTATTAAATAAATAAATCTTCTACTAATAGTTACTATATTTCTTAATAAGATGACTATCAATTGACTAAAGATTAAAAATAAAGTTATGAACTATTTGATCTTCAAATTATCTCAATGTTTAATATTTCAATTTATAGTTCTAATTTATTTTATCAGAGTCTATGATTTTAACATGAATTCAATTATAGAATTCATTTCAGATAATAAGTATCTTTAATTTAATATAGTATTATTATTATTTTTATTAAAGTTCAATATCAAAATGAGTTAACTATTTCAAGAATTTTATATTTATCATCATTTTCAAAGTAATATCTTTGATAAATGTAAAATACAAAACTTAAAGTGATAAAGTTCTTTAATTTTTAAGACTTTTTATCTTAAACTTTTTAAAGAGTTTTCAAGTTGATGTAGAATAAAATCTTTTATACAGAAAATTAGTACTGATAATACAATCTATTGATTTTATTCTATACTGATTTTTCTCAAAGTTTTAATATTTTATACTAAAAGTATTAAGTTATTGTTATAGTTCAAGAAGGTTTTTATATATCTTTAGCTATACTTATTTTTATTAAGCTATTTAAATTTTTTTTATTAATTATTATATAAAATGCTTTAATATTTTTTTAAAAGTTAGATTTAATGATTATTTATAGAGAAATTTTTCTATATATACTTCTTTAATAGATATTATTTATGAGATGTCAGTTTGTAGATTGTATTTTGAACTTATTATTATAAACTTAACAAACAATCTTTCTATAAGTGATTAGAAACTATGAAAACATTTAATATAACTAAACTAAGTATTAAAAAAAAGTATAAATAGTACTATAACTAATATTGTAAGAGAGTGGAAATATAGATACTGTGAGTATTATAAAGAAAAAAAAATAATAATAAACAAAAATATAAATACAGAATTAAATAGTAGCTAATTATTGAATTTTTTAAGGAAATTTAAAGATTCAGAGTATTTATATATATAAATGAGTAGCAATAGATTTCATCTATAATCTATTATGAAATAAGTAATATAGTGCTGAATCTATTCTTTAATAAATAATAATAGATTTTATATATAATTTTTCAAAAAATAAAGAATTGATAATATAGTACTTTTTCATAAAATAAGAGATTAGTAATATAAAGTACTGATTATGAAATATATAAAGTGCTAATTCTAAATATATAAAATATTGATTCTAAATACTAATTTTAAAGTATTGATTATTTATAAGATGCTTTAGTAAGCAGTGTGAAATCTTAATATCATAGTAACTGATATCTGTAATTTTTAAATAATATAAAGAATTTATAAATAGAAATATTTTAAGATATTTATCTGAGTTGATTGCATATGTAGATAGTTTGTATGAATTTATTATTAATAGTTTCTCTATTCACAGTCAGCTTAATTTTTATATTAAACTTTCATAATTCATATAAAAACAGATTAAATTTATTAAAGACTTTCATATCTGAAAGACAGATCTTAGATTTTTCAATAATAAAAGAAACTGAGAAGGTAGAAGATGAAGTCACAGAAGAAGTCTGTGCAAACTGAGCAGAAGTATTAACTACTTACAAAACTTTATATTTTTATCTCAATCATTCAATTTCAGTTATGTAGTTAGTCATAATATGCTGAACTATAAACTTATAATGTCATTTATTAAATGATGAGATATTCTCTATGCTTGAGTCTGAGTATGAAAAAAACTCCATTGATAGAGAGTTCTCTTTTCTATATTTTCACTTGGAAGCAAGAGAGCTATGAAGAGAGGACCCGCAGCAAGGAACCTTAATTGCAGGTCAAGAATCTGATGTTTTGGAATCTGTGTTAGACTCAGCGCGCCGTAGGCTCAGCACCAGATTAGATCTACCCCCATCACATGACCTGGTGAATGGTTTCTATGTTGGACGTCTGAAGTGGTTATATTGATAGCCTATCTCAGAGATACTATATATTGTGCGATGCACTAGTTTATAATAGAAAGCCTAGGCTTCAACATTTTCTCTTGAACTAGCTACTGTACAGACTAGCTATTATACAGACTAGCTACTGTTCTGTTCAAATCAATCATATTCATCTTCTCTGTCAATCTATCTTGTCTTTCAATTGCTGTATCCATCAAATTCTTTTCTTATTTCACCCATAATCTGACTGACTTCTCAAAAGTTTTTTAATATTTAAAAAATTTATTATAAAGAATACTTGACTTGACTGACTTATAAGTAGATTCTCTGTATTTCTATCTTTACTTTTATCTCTATTCTTAGTTTTGTTTCTATATCTATTTTTCAATATCTCAATACACTTCTTATTATACTTCTGTTATTCAGTGCTTGTAAGATTTGAGTTCTTGAACTAGCAGTGTTTGATCATATGCTCTGTATTCTCATAGTAGTAACATTAATATTCATCAAATCATTTAGTGATGGAATTTGCAGCAAATAAGTTGACATGAGTTGTAGTGATAGTGACATGAGTAATCAACTAATTCATCAATTCATTAAAATTTAAATTCTGAATAAAATTTTGTTTGATGGTATAAAAATCATCTAGCTTTATTTTAATAAATTTTTGTTATCAGTCTCTCAGTTCTAGTATAAATAAATCATAATAGATACTCTCAGCTCAATTTTCATCTAAAGATATAAGTTTTATCTTTAGATTTTGAAAAGTTGCAAGATAGATATAAAAATCACTATTTTTGAGCTATAAGTCTCTTTAATTTTTTAGTGATTTGAAGATGTTCTTCTGCATGAGATATAGCATAGTGCTAAGCAAGATTCTTTCATATAGTTACTACTAGAGAGAAATCTTCATTCAGTGATTCTAAAAAATTATATACAGTTGCATTCAAAGATTAAAAAATTCTTGTGTAAAGAAGTTTATTTTTTTTATTTCAAAACTTAATTTTCAGAGAAACTGTGATAGAAGATGTTGTTTATTGTTTGTTAAGAACATTTTTATTTGAATTAAATAAGCATCTGCAAGAATAGAGCTCTTTTATTTCAAATAATTGATTTTAATGAGAATGACTGCATGCTTCTCTTTCAATTTTATCTTTATATTTTTGTAAAATTTATTAACTTTATTTTTGATAAAATTCTTAGTAGTATTTGATAAGAAATCTGAGTTTTTCTCTAGTTTTTATATGAGTTTTTCTATTTGTCTATTCTGTCTTTTCATGTATTTCATATCATTCATATCATATTCATATTACTTTTATTTATATTTATTTCATCTTTTTGATCAGTTTCTTCTTTGGATTCAGAGATAGATCTATCATATTTGTATTCAACTCTATTCATATTGTTACTTGCAGAGATAGTCAATAATTCTGCAGCTTATGTTCTTGAAGATATCTGTTTATCTTCTTTTAATTCAATCTGTTTTCTATAATCAAAGCTTTTAAAATAGTTACTTTTTATCAGATTCTTACTGCAATTTAGCAATACAGTTCTCATAAAATGTTTTATATCTCAGATTAAAGAAGAAGAAGAAATAGAGTATGAAAGTAGTGCAGAAAGCTCTTCAAAAAGAAAAATAAACTATTTAGATCATAACTTGTTGAACATCTGAAGTGATTATATTGATAATCTATCTCAAAAATGCTCTATACTATTATGCAGTGTTAGGCTCAGCGCCCGACCGAGCCCGACCGAGGCTCGGTGCCCGGTTAGACTCGATGTCGGATTAAGCTCAGCGCCCGGTTAGGCCAAATATTCTCACATGATCAAATGACCATGTGGGTGGTTATAACCCAGGCAGGCCCCAGCACCTCTTTCATTCCGTCAAGCTTAGTATTTCATTATATAGCAGTTAGCAATACAGAGAGTTTCCTTCTTATGCAGCTTGCATTCACTCTCTAACATAATACTAAGCTTCATCCTATCTCTTCTACTCAGAATTGAGTAGAACCTGCTCAGTGAGAATCTGACAGCACAACATACAACAGCAATTCATCCCCCTTACTACTCATTAGAGAGATTTAGACCAGGATGACCACCTCAGACTTCCAGCCCTCTGAAAAAATCAAGAGGAACTGATGATATGTTCTAACTAGATCAATCAATCAACCACAGATCTCATTTGAAGAATTCAGACAGATGATTCACTCAGACAAGAATCATGTCTACAAAGAGTTAGCAGCAATCTTTGACAGCATCTTTGATGATGAAAAAACATTGAGAGATACAATCACATGTCTGAGAATGGAATGGAACAATGCCACTGACCAGACCACTGTCAAGCAAAGTTAGATTGATGAGCTAATTGCTGAATGTGATAAACTTAGTCACACTCTGATCTGCATGATAGTCAGCAATCAAGCAGCAAGTCAAGATGTCATCTTCTCTGAGACTATCTGAAGATCTGTCAAGATTAATGACTCAAAACATCTCACTGACAGCAAGAAGTCAAAATTTGAACACTGACTCTTCTGGATGAAGAACAAGCTCTGAGAGAACACTGATCACTACTCTACTGAATGCATGAGAATTGCATACATTGAAAACTGAACTGATGAAGATGCAGCACATCACATTGCACTCTGTATGGAAGAGGACCACCCTGAGTGATATCAGACTGCAGAAAATATATTTAAGCATCTTAAGTTAATATATAAGAATGCTAACAAGCTGCAAAATATCAAGAGTGATTATCACAAGCTGATTATATGCAATGAGAACAATTATTATGAATTTGTCACAAAATTCTTATATCTGGCAGATGAGATCAAGATTGTCAAAGAGAACTACAAGACAGACTTCAATGACAAGCTGTTCTTTGATCTTCAGAGAATGATGACAGTAGTCAATGCAATCATCAATACATATGCTGAGTTTCAGAAGATCTGTGCTCAGGCAGTTCACATCCTCCAGACAATCAATGTCACTCAGAAGTCAAAGAGCTTGTGAGGAAATGAATCTAATATCTTCAAGCAAAACACTCTGTGAGCCTCTAACAGTCAAACTTTCCACAGCATCTCAGCCACAAAATCCTCTACCATAAAGAAAGCTTTGAGTGCTTGTTCAGATATTCAGTGCTACTACTGCAAGAAGAAAGACCACATTGTTAGAAACTGCTCTGCAAAGCAGAAGTCTCAACAGATGATCACTGAGCTCACAGAGAATGACACTTCTGAGCCTTCAGCAGATTTGAAAAAAGAGTGAGTCTGAGAGAAGACTCTATCTCAGACAGCATATTGCAATGAACTTCATAGATGTGCCAAAGAGCAAAAGTGACTGTGATGCCATTCTAGTTATAGTCTGTCAGTTAAGCAAGAAGGCAATTTCAGTTTCTATTATCTATGAAGTTACAGTCTGTGAGCTGATTTGATTATTCATTCAATTCTACTATTTCTATAATGAGGCACCAGACTTGATTGTCTCTGACCACAGCCCTCAGTTCATATCAAACTTCTGAGATGAGTTCACAGAAATTCTAGACATAAAGTTGAAACTCTCAACAGCATATCATGCACAGACAGATGGACAGACAGAGACAACAAATCAGTATATTGTCACACACCTTCACCCATATGTTAATTACTATCAAAATGACTGAGATGAGTGATTACTCATTATAGATCATACTTCTGCAGTCATCTCAAACATCTTCACTGAAATCTCTCTCTTTCTAGCTGCAAATAAATATGAGTCACAAACATCATTTGACTGAAGGCCTCTGTCAAGAGAACTAAGAACAGAGAAGAGGACAAATCAAAGAGATGCTCAAAACTTTGTTAAATAGATGAAAGAGATCTGAGAGTGGACAGACAAGAGTATGAAGACAGCACAGAAACAGATGAAAAGACAGACTGACAGACATCACTGAGAATCTGACTTCACAGTGAGAGATTTTGTCTACTTGACATTGAAATCATACAGAATTGACTGATCAAACTGTAAGCTGACAGCACAGAACACAGACCTCTTCAGAATTCTAAAGAGAGTGGACAATATCTATAGATTGAATCTTCTCACAATCATGAAAATTTATTCAATCTTCTTCTCAGACAAGCTGTGCAAAGATTCAAGAGACTCTCTATCAGAACAGACTGTCAAATCACCAGATTCAATTAAGATAGATGTAGAAAATGAATGAGAAGTGAAGAATATATTAGCCAGTTGAATAAATCATGACAAACTGCAATATCAAGTCCACTGGAAGAGATTTGATGAGGACTCATCTTAATACCCAGCTCATGACTTCAAAGAATCACCACATGTCATACATGACTTTCATGAAGCTAACTCTACAAAAGCCAGATCTTCAAGATGACTAGATGAGTGGCTGAAGGCATGGGAGATAGACAGCTACCTGAAGGATGAGGTTGATGACAACCTACCAGCATGAGAACATGTCTGTCTCTAGACTGGGGGGTGATGTTAGACTCAGCACCTGACTGAGTCTGACTGAGACTTAGTGCCCAGTTAGACTCAACATCAGATTAAGCTCAGTGTCTGGTTAGATCAAATATTCTCATGTGATCAAACAATCATGCAGATGGTTATAACTCAGACAGGCCCCAGCATTTCTTTCATCCCATCAAGCTTAGTATTTTGTTATATAGTAGTTAGCAATGCAGAGAGTTTCCTTCTTATGCAGCTCACATTCACTCTCTAACATGCAGTATACTAGTCTATAATAAAAAGCCTAAGCTCTAACATTATAATTCAGTGACATGATCACATGAATTGTTATAATCTCTCTGGCATTCTCTTTCTCTTATCAAGCTTAGTTAGTATTTTATTATATAACTAGCAGTTAGCAATGCAGAGAATTTCTACTTATGCAGCTTACATTCACTCTCTAACATAATACTAAACTTTATTCTATTCTTTTACTTAGATTGAGTGGAACATGACTGCTCTCTAATTGATTTAGAACTCACTCAGCAAGAATCTGATAGCATGCTAACAGCACAGATGATGAAAGCAGAGCGATCCACTAAGACTGCTAAAAAGTATGTGGCAAGAATGAATAGAAGAAAGAGCTAGAAGCTAACTGCTGGACAACATGTAGAAATTTCTTGTAGATTCAGCCTAGCAAAATCTTGTATGTCACATGTTGTGATTTGAATTCTAGAATAGAGTAGCCGGCTCTTGATACACAGAATTCAATATTGCACATTGGTGGAAGGAAAAGAGGGTTTGAGAACACTTTACCAGACATGGTTTTGTTAAGCAAAACCGCTTCTGTTTAGCCAAGTCATCATTGTTTCTTGAACAATAATTACAGACAACAGCCGCTGAATAACTTGTTTGAAAGTATGGAGTAATGTATTAACAATTTAGAAGCTACATATTGCATGCAGCTAAATACTTATGAATCACATTCATTGATTGTTTCCACATTTGCTATCAAACTTCTCAGTGGGTTTATCTGTGTGATTCACGTGATTAACTTTATTGCTTGATAACTCAGAATGACATCGTCTCTATCTTCCTGTCAAACCCATTGAGTGGAATTTCATGGCTTAATCGTGCTGCTGCGCAACTTCACACCTCATATAGATGCACCACACCAAAATGATAAAAACATTGAAATGATAAAAATCTTGCAATTTCATCATTTTCATCATCTTCATCAATTAATAACTCACTACAATGTCAAATAAGAATAAAAATATTGAAGACTGTATTCAAAAAGCTGTCACTTATCATTAAAAAAATGTAAATTTTAAAATATTATCTTTGTCATGAGAATTTGAGATTTCTTACCAATGTCTCTGAGTAAGTATCAATGAAAGGAATTCAAATACTGCAAAGATTTCAGTTAACAAAAGATTAAATGAAAGTCAGAAGAATGTAATTAAACAATAAATCAAACTGCTTGATAAAAAGAATTGTGTAAAGAGTTAAGCTCTAAGAACTAGAGACTAGTCCTTCTATATAACAAGAATGAATTGCTTGAGAAAGGGAAGAAAAGAATAAGATGAGAACTTGAGCTTAAGCAAGCTCACATAGCATGATCATATGCGCATGTGCAAACAATGGCTAGGCTGAGTCAGCCAGCCAGAGTGAATCTAGAGGTTCAATCCCTTATAGTTGATATATTTTTGAAATGTGCTCAGAGTATTGGCCAAATCAAAAAATGTAATCAGCTACTCAAATAGTCTGTATCTGGTTCTAAAGACTGTCATTCACTCATCATCTTCTATGATTTGAATCTTATGAAAAGCTGCAATAATGTCCAGCTTAGTGAATTAATTAGTCTGTTCAATTTGCTATAGAGTCTCACTGATTAATGATAGAGAATATCAATTCTTTTAAGTGATTTTGTTAAGAGCTTGATAGTTCACACAGAATCTTAGCTCACTTCTAGACTTCTTCACAAATAGTACAGAGGCAGCTGCAGAGAAGTTGCTCACTCTAATAAAACTGTTATTTAGATAATCTGTAAGAGTCTTTCACAAAGTCAGTAGTTCCTCTTAAGACATATTATATAGCAGGCCTCAAGAGAGTTGTTTCACACTATCATCAGTCTTTTTAATCAGTTCAATTCCATGATCTCTATCTGAGTTATGAAGTGGGGGTAGAGCGTCAGTGGCTTTCTTATCAAATATGTCTAAAAACTCATGATAATGTTCAGACAGCTTTTCTCTAGAGTCAATCTTTGATTTCACTTCTAGAGTCTTTTGAATGTCAGTCAAACTGACAGTAAAGATCTTGATGTTTCATTTCTCTCAAGTGCTCACAAGCCTAGAGAAGCTTACAGCAGAGATGGAAATCACATTAGCTTTTGCATTTGAACTAGACTTTATCTCTATGCCACTCTCTTCAAATCTCACAATTCTTTGATAAGGGATCACAGTTACCTTTTGCTGGGCCAGCCAGAGGTTGCCTAGATACATATCATGATCATGTAACCCATTCATCATGTAGAGAAAGGTCTGTTCAGTTACATGACCACCTATATCAATTCAAATGCCAGTTGCTATGCTTGTGGAAAGTCCCATGAAGTCTTCAAAACCAGTCATTTTAACAGAGGAAATTTCATTGCACAGGAGCTTATGCTTGTTAATGTAGAATTGAGAAATAAAATCATAGACATTATATTCACTGTCTATCATTGCTCTAGTTGATAAGGCATTATCTACTAGAGTATCAACAGTGAAGGGTTTAAATATCATTTTAGATTTAAATCCTCTTCATTGCTTCTTCATAAGCTTCTTATTTCACTTCTTTCAGTGTCTTTTGATTGAAGCTACTCTTTTTCCTGAATTCTTACTCATATCCACATCATCATTGTTCAGTATCAGCTCAAAGATCATCTTAGCTATCATAGAGATGGCAGAGTGTCTGAGAGGTTTGAACAGACAGCTCTTAATCATATGATCTTTAGCTCTGCATCTCAGACACAGATCTTGCTCTCTTCATCAATTAATCTCTGTCTGATTTATCAATTTGATGTGATGAGTACTTGAGATCACAGCATCAGAAGAGAGATTCATCAGATCATCAGCAGAAGCTTGAGACTGATTTCATCAATCAAGAACAGCATAACAAAGTAGAGAGTGTGAATTAGATGTTGTATGATCTGAAGAAGATCTGTCCTCATAATGTTTAGACTACTGTCTTAAAGTCTTAAGCTCAGAGAGTTGATGATCAACTAATCTAAGCTTTTTGTAGTAATTCTTGTAGAGAGACAGTTCTCTTATACTCATCATGCCTTCCCTCAGCTTCATGCTTAGAGCAGATTTCAAATATCTCTTTTTAACATGATCATCTCATCTGTGATCACCAGCTTCCAGCAGTAGCTGATTAAATTCAGACAGAAAGTTGAAGAGAGCTCTTCTACTCTATCATAGATTGTTGAGCTTTTGCAAAGTGTTTTTCTGTTGTGCAGAATCACTAAAGAGCATGTGTGTCTGCTTCAGTAAGCTCTCTACTGTGAAGTTGATCTTGTTCTTATTATTCTCAATCTAGAAGTAAACTCAAGCTGCTGCCATTTCTTCCAGTCTTGAGTACACATATCAAGCACATTTCTCATTATTATCTAAAGCTTTCCCATCAATCTTAAGTTTTGATTAAAGCTTTAGCTCTCACTGAGAGTAGTGCTTCAGATTAGAACCATCATACTTCTCATTATTCAGTAGCTTGATCTTTGGTCTTCTGACTGCAATGAGTGGTTGCAGATTTGATTGAGAGAGAGTTGATATCAGAGTGTTCAAAGCTTGTCATAGATTAGCTATTTCAGCTTGCTGAGCTGCTATTAAATTCCTATTCTCACACTGAACCTGTTCCTGCTGTTGAAGAAAGATCATTCATTGTTGTTCAAAGCTACTGAGAGTGTCTCTGCTTATTGCTTCATATTGATTTATTTGTGTATTTGTTGTATAAGTCTGTCACTTTATCTCATTCAGCTAGATGTTTTCAATATTACTCATTTGTTTGTTAGCATGATTGCTAACTCAGTCTATTCATATATCAATGCTATCACTGAACTTCATGATGCAGAATTTAAGGCTCTCAATAGTCTATCATATGTCAGCACATTTGCTGAGCTTCATGATACAGAATTAAGACTCTCAGTGGCCTATCAATGAAAGGAGTGAAGCAATTCATAATGTAAAGAGTTAAGCTCTAAGAACTAGAGGCTAGTCCTTCTATATAACAAGGATGAAATGCTTAAGAAAGGGAAGAAAAGAATGAGATGAGAACTCAAGCTTAAGCAAGCTCATATAGCATGATCACATGCGCACATGCAAATGATAGCTAGGCTGAGTCAGTCAGCCAGAGTGAATCTAAAGGTTCAACCTCTTATAAATTGTTCTTTTATAGCTGAACACATTGATAATTTCACAAATTCAATACTTAGATATTAGCATATAGATTCTACTATCTCTCCTTCAAAAGTCAGCAAGATGTGAACTTATAGATTCATTGAATGTCTATCTGAGTATAAGAGAGTGAAACAAAAGTCAATAAATTTAAAAAGAGTGACAGTTGAAGATATTGAATATATCAATATATGATTTGAATGTCTTCAGATTCTATTTGAGCAGTATCAATTTCTCATCTGTGATACATACAACTTCAATGAGATTGAATTTCAAGAAGGATAAGAATGTGGAGAATGAGTTATAACTGCTTTTAAAAAAAACTAATTTTATTATTTCTTTATTTTTTTCAAGAGATTTGATTACAGTCATTGAATATGTATTCATGAATAATTATGTCATTCTGCTATTGATAATCTTGGCCTTCAAAACACACTTGAAGAATTGATATACACAGACAGATTTGCTTAGCAATTATAGAATTGCTATATTAGATATTGAATTTACAAAAAATATGATTGAATTTGAATAACTTAAATATTTTAATACTGCTACAGAAAAGAGACTGAAAAAAAGTCATCAATTGCTTTTAATAAATAATCATAAATCTTATATCACTGAGAAGTTCATACAATATATTAATCTTCATAAGATAATTCTATATGAATTTTCATTGCATATCACTCATTTGTTACAATCTCTGAATAGTCTATTATTTTAGTAATATAAGCATTATCATTTAAAAGCAGTCAATTATGCTGCATATCATGATTTTATTAAATATGAAAAACAGCAGTTTTTACAAGACCTTTCAGCTATGTAAAAGCAGATCTTTAAATTTGATACAATAACTACAAAATAAGCTTAACATGGTATATATTTATGGAATTCCAATTAAGTTCTTGACACTCTTAAACAGTGAATCTCATCACCTTCTTCACTGCAGATTTATGAAGATGTGAATGATTTAAATCATATATATATCTCTTCCTCTCAGCTATTCTTATCAAAAATAATTCAAAAGCTGAAATATCATATTAATATTATGAAAAACACTATATAAAGTATTAGAGATACTCTTGATTTGAAATCACTCACTTTGACATGTTATTTGAACAAGATATTCAAAGTATGTCTAATCAATGCAGAACTTAATAAGTAACAGATCACTAAATTAGAGAACTTTCTCAATATCAGTAAATATCACAGAGCTAAAACAATCTGTCATCAGATTCAAGTAGAGAGAGTCCTCACTATTAAAGATGTCAATAGAAAAATCAAGCAGTGTAAGAATAATGAAGCTGAAAAAGAGCAGAATAAGAAGTGATAGAGACTTGAAGTTAATCTTATGAAAATTAATAATAACTCATTCTTATCACTGACAGAAGAGAAATTAAATCAATTTTGAGATGATACATATACTGAGAATGATGTAGATAATCTTATTATTATAGATTAGCTACTGGTTGTTGATATGGAGTGCAATAATGAGGATGTGATTCAAGATTTTTATCATTTCAGTGTTTTTATTGTTTTGGTGTGGTGCACCCACATGAGGTGTGGGTTGCGCAGCGGCACGATTACTCGATGTATCTCAATACGGGTTTTCCCCACGGCCTCAGCTGTTCTTCCATTGTTCCTGTCGACTTGACTGCCCGCGTGGGAACTAGCTAGTTAGTTATTTAACTAAACTAGTTACCCCTCATCGGTGAAAATCCAGACAATCTAGCACAATTACTTATTTGTATATATATTATACTCCATTTATTGCCACCGCCATCATTGAAATACCCTTAGTGATGGTAGGGAACTTTTTCTCTCGTCAACAATTTAAGCGCAGTCGCCTCCATTTTTTATCATACAAGTTAACATTCCCCACAGGATTTATACACTACACGCACGCCTCCCTTTCCGGGTCTTGTTAAAACTCTTTCATCATGGATTCCGTAAATCTTCACCATCGGATTGCTACTGCAAATACTCTGGTAACTACAAATACGTCCCTAAGTGATGACGAAGGCGCTCCCGACTTTGATATGAGTGGTGTATGATTTCTCTTCCATTTTCCGACCCTACATGTAGCTTGGAGGATTATGCTTGACTGAAAGATTTTCATATTTTTAAAGGCGACCAATATTCTGCTTGAAAGGCTTCAGGCATGGAAACACATGTGCGGATATTTGGAGAACTATGTTACAACAATACAAAAAGTGCAACGGAGCCAGTCCAAGGAGTTTGAAAAAGTTTTGAAGGTATGACTATGAGGCTTCTGGCTAAATTTCTTTTGAGGGTTAGGTGGATTGATTGCTAATATCGTGAGCGTCATGCAATAGACCGTGTCAGAGCCTCTAAAAGAAGCTCATCATTTCAATCAGAGCAAAGACGGGGTGACTGGACTGTTCGACAAATTACGGGCTAATACAGAAGTACTTGCACATCTATGGCTACGAGACTCCTGGGCCCTGACTCAGTTTCCAAGTTGCTAACTGTGCAGCATGATAGGGAATTGTGAACTTTCACCTTGAAACTGAGAAAAGCCTGAAAATTACTGTTCTCCCTAAACTGGAACACCTTCATCATAGCATCAAATGCAAAGCCAAGGAACTCCGTCACCGTGCATCAAAGGGCTCCAAACAGGTTGGTAAAGCCCGTTCTACAACCCAGAAACATATCGAAATGTTGGGTCAATACACGGCAGCTTTTGACTCTGCCACCGGTGGAAAGCTAGACTCCGCTCATGATCCTTACCTGTTATGCAGAGGTACCAACTATCGCCTCAACAAGCAGGTAACTGAAGAAAACAACCATCTTCATGAGATGCTCCAGGTTCAGAATTCGTTTTCTCAATCTGAAGCCCATATTCTTGAAACCGTGCGAAATGTGCTCAATCAAATTTTCCAGTGCATGGATGCCCAAACAGCACAGCAGCGGGCAGCCTACGCAGACATGGTCAGTGCAGCCCAAAAAATCCCTCCAGGCTTCGAATGGCTAGATTTTTACATGCGCAATGAATCCTCGTTGTTCAACCCCAATACTGTTCCCCGCAGCATATCCAATGCAACGTTCCCGAACCAGGATCACCAGGCCACCAAAGCGCTAATTGAGGGCACACTTCAGCGCAAATCCCATGCGGTAATCAGGGGCTATAGTTATGGCTATTATGCCGTCTCTCCAGCTGGTTACCTCCACGGATTCAAGGACAACGACGATTATCGCCATGATCCCACCCCCGATATCACTCTCTACCTCCCCGAATGCGCTGTTGGCCACATGGATGGTGTTAAATTTAGTGTTAAGGGCAAAGACGTCTCCGGTGGTAGGGTAGGCCAGGTCCTTGCCCCGTCGTCTGAACTTAGTTTTAAAGCCCACTCCAAGGACGAGGCTAAGGAGTGGGTGAGTGTCCTTTCTAGCGTATCTAGTTCAGGCGGTTTGGGATCGGGGCCGGCCAGCCCGACAGCAAGCCCAACAGCAAGCCCGACTGTGAGCAAGGTAACAAGGGATCCTCACGAAAGTTCCCCTTTAGCTCAAACGTCCACGCAGGTGTCGCTTACATCTCCAACACCACAGTTTCACCAAGAGGAAGGGCTCGTGGCACCCCAAACTGAGGGAGTGGCAGCCGTTCCAACGCCGAATCCGCAAAATTCATGATATTCATATATCAGGAACAGCCCCTTCTATGGAGGAGCGAACACCTCAGGTTTCCCCACATTTTCCTTTGTCAGTTGAATGAGTTTTTCTCCCTCTATTTTGGTATATCAAGGTCATGTTACCATACGGTAGCGAGTTCAGGAGGGCAAAAAGACAATATTGCATGCTGACACCTTTGAGTATCTTACTTATTATTTCAGTCCATTTCTACTATTTATTTCGATAATTTGGATATGGATGTCTCTTCTATTGTCCCATCATTCACGATGAATCCACTTGGATATGTTATCACAATTTCTCACGATTTCTCACTTGGTCATTTGTATCACATGCCTAGCTGACAATGTATTTCTTTTTCATCTTATACTGGACCTGAATGAATAAAAGCCCTTGCGTGTCATTACATCCACTGCAGAGTGTAATATGATAGCTGACATTAGTGTTGCAAGAAATCTAAGATGATTAAGCAGTTGTCCTTTCAAAACATATAATTTATCCCCTAATACCAGCAGTTAAAATATTTGCTTCCCAACGCCAAGAAATATTAAATTAAAATACCACCTGAATGAAAACTAGGCCATATAATGTTCCAAGATGGTTCCGCAGTGAAGAAACTAACTATAAACCGTAAGACCTCGAATGGTAGATGAGAAACTAGAATATCAAGTGGAACGATAATTCCACTGTGGCAAACACAGCAACTAATTGCAAATACACACAGAGAGAAAAGAAAAAGAAAAGAAACTAACATACAAATAAACTAAGTAACAATAGTACAGCAAGATACATCAGAAGTCATCCGGATACTCAAGGTCCTCAAGCTTATTGCTGAGAAACTTTGCCAGGGCCGCAGATTTAGATTCTAGAGCTAGCAATACCGCAGGCGATGAGTCGAGATTCAGGCTTGCAAGACGGTCTAGGTCATTGCTTCGATCGATTTCCCATTGCCGCTGGAGCGCTGCATCCGATTCCATTTGCGGAGATGTTGGGGGCCGCTCAGTGGTTGCTTGTTCGCGGTCTGCTGCTGCTGCTTCTGGCGATGACGCGGATGTCGGGTTGGGGGCCGACGATGCAAGACTCGTGGAATGGCGATCAAGCGGGCTGTCAAATGCGGTTGAGTAGGATTCCGGCCCAATAGTGTTTCGTTCGGTATCGCTCGCTGAGGAGCCAATAACAGCACGCCCACGGCCTCCACTGCCACTAGAGGGTGATGGATGGTGCTGTTGTTGCAGCTGCTGGGGAGGGATAACATGACTTGGTCCGACAACAGCAAGTAGAACCTTATCTGCGATCTTGGTAACGACGGCAGCTAAGTTTTCAAATTCGAAGACTATTGATCCGACATCACCAAGCGGCACTGATGGGGCGGTCACAAATGAGCTGGGGTGGCTGGCGGGATTAACACCGGTGAGATTCCTAGCGGGGGCATTCACTGCGAAGGATAGATATGCGGCGCCATAAGTGGCGCTAAGGTTTCGTAGCTGGCGCGGAGGTAGCGACGAGGCATGAGCAAAGATGGCACCATTTGTTGCGAATATTCTAGATACGACCAAATCGAGATTGACCACGGTGGATTAAAAGACGATCTCTACAGGGGAAAAAGACAAAATATAAAAATAAAAATAAATTTAAGAGAATGGAGGGCCACGAACATGATAGAGGTAATTTCTGGAGGACACAGATTATCTTCGAGCAAGTCTGACAAGGCGTCCGTGTCGAGCATTTTGATACCGGGCAGTTCTGGTATCATCTTGGCAGGGGTCATAGGATTAGGATCGGGGTCCGTGACATCAGCACTGAAAGCCGATGATGTCCGGGATGAAGAACAGGAACAGTCTTCTGGAAAAAGAAATAATTGTCTACGAAGTCCTCGTCCTCGTCGTTGTATAGAATTATCGGCTCGCCGTTGCACGCGAGATTCTGCGCGAACTTCACGTGACTTCTTTGCCAGCACGGTATATGTTCAAGCAGCTCGAGTCAGGAGAGCTGGAACCGGTGCGGATATCTATTAAATGATCGTCAGTTATCGACATGTTCTCAGGATGAGGTGCGGGGAGATAAATTCGCAGAACGGGAAGGGTTGGGGAACGCTATGCTGCAGGAATATATATCCTGATGCTTCTTGGGGCAACCTGATGAACCTACAGCCGGAGGAGGGAGGGGTTGGCTAGTTTATTAGAAGAGCATGAAACATCAGAATAACACATAATTGGGAATTGGCAACAGGCGAGCATGAATACGAGAGGGCGCCAGGAGAGTCGAAAGAAAAGCAAATCCTCTTTGGGGTGTGGGATGACATAGGTTGTATACAGTATGGTGAATTTCAAAATCTTTAAGCGCAGCCGAAAGGAAATGTCCATTGAAAAAATTAAAAATAAAATAACATATAAAAAATATTAATAGGTGTGGTGTTGAGTGGAGATACATATATGTTCTGGGCTCTGTGGTGTGTATGAATGCATGATATGATATTTCGGTTCAAGGAGCGACATCCATCGCATCCATCATATCAGGAATGAAAATTTGAGGGGAATAGGAAATTAAGTCAGAGCTAGAGACATACCAATGCACGGAAGACGTAACTTATGCCACCACACTATGTTGACTGGGACTTGGTCGTTGAGCGGGTTATGTTAGGGTTATAACCCGAGTAAAAATATTTGTTTTGATATTGAATGAAGTCGAAGATAGAAAACATATCTAGTTTAACTACATAGAGTTAGGTAGTTGGTTAATTAGTTGGTTAACTAGTTAGTTATAGTTAGTTAGTTACAGACTAACTAATTAACTAGTTAAATGACCACCAATCAGAACAACGGTGCCATTCCAACTAACTGATTTCATCAAATCATTTAATGTGCCATCTGTCAAGAGCATTGTATCTATGCCTCAAATCTCTGCGGACTGCTACGACCGTATGTGATGGGCATGACTGCCCGGGTAGCCGCAACACCTCACGTGATATACGCGTGTATTAGTAAGGTAGCCAGTTCCTCCCACCAATAGAAGAATCCCACAGGTTATTCCCTCGTCCGCAAGTTCTTGCTCAATTAGCGTGGTTTCAATTAGTGTATATTAAACAGTTTCTTATTGAATAATCAAAGTAATTTTGGTATTAGCATGTATTAAGATAATTTATAAAGCTTTAATTAAAGATTCACATTGTCACTACAGAGGTATGAAACAAAAGTAATGACTTACAGTAGTGTTGCTTGATGTATTGCAAATAGCAATTATCTTATCTAATTTGTATGAAATAAAAAGTAGCTTTGATTCAAATAAACAAACAAGAACATCATACTTTATTTCTCTATTTTTGATTTCTACCATAATAATCTATCTCATTTGAGTGAATAACTTGTGAAATTCTATATTCAAAGTCTTTTTCAACATCTGCTTTAGTCTCTACAAATGCAATTATATCATATCATTCTATTGAACTGTAAGTTCAAGCTTTTACTTTAGTGAGTTTCAACTATACTGCTCTTGAAACTGAACTCCAGCTTCAAATTTCTTTTTATATAGTTCAGAAAATTCAATAGAAAATCACTTAGTGAAAATATAATTCAAAAATTAGTCTATGAATTGAGAAATATTATGTTGAGAATTCTTTCTATTTAGAATAAAGTTTTAAAAAAATTCAAAAAGTTTTTAAAATATCTTTAGTTAGAGCAATGAAAATAAAGATATCAATTTTATTACCAGCTATTATATTTGATAAAAGTTTTATGAATTATACTCTAAGAATTATGAAAATAAATATAAATTATTATAATACAGTTAATGATAATATGAAATAGAATTAATTTACATTAATTCTCAATTATTTATATATATCAAACTGCTTATCTCATTTGTATATTCTAATTCTCAGTTTAGTATTCTTATTATAACTATTTAGTAGATAGATAAAGTGAGCTTTGATCTTATTATCATCATATCTCTAGATTAATTTATGATGTAATATTAAACTTCTCTTTTTTATAAGCTTGAAGAATTGAGTAAGTAGGACTTATATTTATATTCATATCTATATCTACAGTTATATTTATATTTATATCTATATCTATATATAATTAAGATTATTTAGTAATTATAATTATGCTGAGTATTTAAACTTTTATTAATTTTTTTTATTATTCTTTATTTATTTTTATCTAACTTATTTTTATTTTTATTATAAATGCTTCTCTTACTGCTTTTTATCAAAAATTTAAGAATATTATTCAAAAGCTCTATAATCAAAATCAATAGTTATTGACTAAATATCAAATTTTATATACTAAATATTAATTTTTATAAATAGTTTTAAATAGTTCTCATTTTCAATTTTAATCTCATCTGAAACTATTACTATAAGACTCTGAAAAGATCATTAGTTAAACTTTAAAATTTGATATCTGACTCTTCTTAATCAAAGTTAAACTATATATTGATAAAGCTACTATTAAAAATTTAATTACTTAGTTCTATTATATCTATTTAAATCTAGATTCAAATATAAAAATAATAATTTTTTCTTAGCTAGCTTAAGCTGAAGAAGTAAGTAATTAAAATTATAATTTAATTCTTAATTAGCTTCTTTATATATATAATAATTTAAATAAGATAATTAATATAGAAGAAAAATTATATAATCTAAAGTAAAGCTTAAATAAATTTTCAACAATTTATATTACTAAGTTTGAATATATTCTCTATGAGATAAAAGCCCAGTGGTAGTGAGATTTTTTAAAGATATATTAATTATATTAAAGTATATCAATTTATAACTATTCAGCTCAACAATTAAATTTACCTCAGACTTATAAAAAATTGTTATATATTGATTAGCAGTTATCTTTTAATTTCTTCTATTCATTTTTATCTCATTCTTTTTAGCAAACTGATTGCTCAGCTTGTTATAATTATTCAGCTTATTATGATAACTTTGATTCTATGAATCTAATCAAAATTAATACTTTTAACTTTTTATATAATTTTTTATTATATACTTTATTAATTTTATTTTTTTAATAAAAGAAATACTATTAAGAATACTTTTATATATATTGTAAATTTAATAATTATTGAGTTAAAAATTATTATTTCTATTTATATTCTTCTAAGTCTTATTATTGCTGTCAAACTATTATATGAATCTCAGTTTTTAATCAAGAATATAATAATAATAACTTAGATAATAGTGAAATATAAAAGAAGATATATAAAAATCTAGTAAATAATAGCTAAAATTATTAATCTACTAATAAATTCAATAAATATTATTTTACTTTTTTTTATATCTAGCATAGTTACTTGAGAACAAGTACTCTTTTATAATTGAAAATTAATATTATAATACTATTGTTAATAATATAAGATAAGATTAATTTACTTTAATTCTTAATTATGTATATATATTAAATTGATTATTTTATTTCTATATTTTAATTCTCAGTTTAGTATTTTTATTACAGTTATCTAGTAGATAGATAAATTAAACTTTTATTTTACTATCATAATATTTTTAAATTAAGTTATAATATAAAATATTTAATTTAAAAAAAAACTCTACTTTATATTTCTTAAATATATTTAGAAATAATATAAGTAAAAAAAGATTTTTAGATTAAAATAAATATTATAGAAATATAAAAAAAATATTATCTTTTTAGATATATAGAATATATACTATAATTAAAGATCAATTATT
>NW_011371384.1:52839-104960 GCF_000150735.1 Paracoccidioides brasiliensis
TACTTTAAATTATATATAAAAATATTTATAGATTTTTTGAACTTTAATAGATATAATTTCTATAATATAGTTAAAAATTCAGATCATATATTGATAAATTCTAATTAAACAATAAAATATAAAAAAAGTTTAAAAAATACTCAATTAATTAATTAAATATAATTTTTTTATTTAATACTAAATTAAAAAGAAAGATATTAATTAAATTTATAAAAAATATAAAAATTGTTTCTAGAGAATAAACTTTAATATCAAATGAATTTGATATTTAATTTATAAAAAACTAAAAATATTTTTAATAATACTTTTATTAAAATTTTTTTATACTAGTTTATTATTTTACTTTATTTTATTTTATTTTATTATTTATTTTATTTAAATTTAAGAAAAGACTGAATTAAAATTGAAACTATAAATATATCTTTTATTATAAGATTATTAAATACTATATTATTCTAAAATAAAACTCTATAAGTATATAAGTTAATTATTATTTATTGATTAGATTAGTAAAATAGTTAAATTTTAATTTAACTACATAGATATTATAGTTACTGACTCAATATGTTTTAAATGAATAATAATAATAATAATAATTTTATTAAATCAGATAATTTATCAGATTTTAACTTAATTATTTGATTTTATCAATTTCTTATAAGAAAATATTTATATATGTGTTTAATGATGCATGGAGACATTTTTAGCATGTTATTACAGCAGTTTTTCATAGCTTTCTAAGAGTTATAATCTGTAGGAGAATAATGTTGTTGTGTGTTTATTGCTAGCTAAGCAAGAACAATATATTGTGTGGGATGATTGCATCTCTCATATTAAGAGGCCTAGCTAGCTATCTAATATACGCTATATCACGTGCGGTGGGGCGGCAGCCCGGGCCATATACGCTTAACCCTCACGCACTAATGTGCGAGATATTATATCCTCTATGTATTCAAAATCTAGCTAGCTATTCTATTCTAGATGTCAACTGAAACACACTACATACAAGTTTTTGCTAGAATGAACTAATTTCCTTGTGAAAGATCTAGGAAGCTGATAAAATGTTTAAATGCTACTATGCTCAGAGGTTTTGTAAGTCTATCAGCTGTCATATCTTTTGTAGAAATATGGTCAATTGAAATCACTCCCTCATTTAATTGTGTATAGAAATAGTGGAATCTAGTGTCAATATGCTTGCTACACACAGTAATTGCTGTCACAGTGACAAGATCAATTGAGCTCTTATTATCTGCTTTAATCTGCAGTGAGTTCTTTGTAATAAATTTCATATTCAACATCATATTGTGAATTCACATAACCTCACATACAGCTTTGCTAAGTGCCACATATTCAGCTTCATTAAAGTTCAAAGAGATGCAAGATTGCTTAGAGAATAATCATGAAATTGAGGCTTCCATCAGCAAGAAAACAAAATTTGATATAAATTTTTAATTATTATTCAGAGGTTCTACTTAATCATAATCTATATATTCAATGAGCATAAATGTAGTATTTAAGAACTAAAAGTGTTCATCATCAGACCCTTCATATAAGATACTTAGATTACTTGTTTCTTTCAAATATGATATGATATGAAGTAAAGCTTTTCATGCTTTGAGAGTGAGAGCAGCATTCTTCTATATCAGAAGAGATGCTATGTGAATGATATCAAAATATAATTTAACTGCAAGATATTGCAGACAGTTAACATTATGTTGATAATATTACTTTATAAAGTTAGCTTTTTCTTCAAAAACAGAAAAGTCATTAATTCAAAATTCTTTTTTCATTGACATATAGACAATGACAGTATCATCCAGGTGAAAATCTTGCATCAAATGATTGATATACTGTCTTAGTGTCAAGTTGATTTCATTATTCTATTAACATTTAATCTTTATACCTAAATACTTTGATAACTCTTTGAGATATTTAATCTCTAGCTTGTTTGCTAATATATCTATCAATCAATTAATGTCTGTAGACTTTTTCATTATTATATGAAGATTATCAATGTAGATTATCCTATAGAGATATGTTACAAACTTAAGGGAATATCCCGTATGAACAATTAAGAAATCATTAGGTAGGAATAAACCTAACAAAAGTGCTGATAGAGACTAAGTGACAGAACAGCAGAATGTTTTCCAGAGAGGATATAGATCATGTGACTGATAGATTGATATGACTGATAGATTCATCTATCAGATCTATCAGTAGATTAGTATGATCAGTATACTAGATCTACCAGATCTACCAGAGGATTTTACCATGTATATAAAGATGCTCATTACTCTTAAGATCAAGAAAGCTTATCTTCTTGATCATGATCAATTTCATTACACTTTGAGAACACTCTACCTTTCAACTATTCTATTTAGTTATAATCATAGTTTTGATTCTCTTGAGATATCCTTCTACCACATCTACATCTCTTACAGATCATTAGAGTTTTAGACAGCTGCCTTAGCTATTATCAGTAATAGAGATTAATATTTTTATTATTCAATTCTAGTGGCAGCTGATTTTTCTACAGTTATCAAGTGCAATAAGACACTTAGTCAATCTGATCTTAATCAACTCAGATGAATGCTTGCTATAACAGAGTCAAGTCCAGTTAATATTTATTGTCTCTACATTCAAGATCACAGAGAACCTTCTACTTGAAGAAAATATTTATTGAGAAGTCTGTATATGAATATATCTTTATCACAACAAATGAATCAAGATAAGATACTCTCAAATCTTTAACAGAAATCTAATAATGGCATTGCGAGCTGGATTAGTAATGAACAGATCAAAGAGAGACATGCAAGAACTAGTAAAGGTGAATGAAACCTTGATTGAGAAAATCAAGATGTTGGAATTTGCTATAGCCACCAGAGAAATGAAGTTGAATCCACCCGTACCATTCTCAGAAGAATGAGGAAAACTATGAGTCTTTTTGGCACAGATGGATGTCTATCTCACTGCTAATATATCTAAAGTCATGAGTGAAGTGGACAAAGTCTTGACAGCTTCAACCTACCTATCTAGAGCAGTCTTTGACTGGTTTGAACCAAGAGTCAGAGAATGATTCTATGAAAAGAAAGAAGATCAAGATAAAAACACTAAATGAGTCTTCAAGAGATATGACAACTTTGTTGAGCTACTCAAAATGACATTTGAAGCAATAGATGAGAAAGACACAGCAACTCAAAGAATTTATCAGACAAGATAAACAGAATCAGCAGCACATTATATATCAGAATTTCAATAAATAAGCTCTTATTTGAACTAGAATACTGAAGCATTAGCTTCCCAATTCTATCAAGAACTGAAGGAGAAAGTAAAAGATGAAATTACAAGAGAAAAGAACAGATCATACACTCTACAAGATGTGATAGAACTCACAGTACAGATTGACAACTGCATGTATGAGTGATGCTGAGAAAAGAAAGAGTAATACTTCTACAATATCAGAACTCAGAAGAAATGAAGTGACTCTTATGAATTACAATCTATGAAGCTCAATACAACTGTGAAGACAGAATGCTTCAAAGAAGAAAAAGAACAACAATGTCAGAGAGAAAGATTACTCTTTTTATGTGAAAAATCAGAGTATATAACAAGGCAATGCCCTCAACACAATAACAACAGAAAGCTAAAGGCCACATGAGAAGGACATCAAGCAACAGGATATCTGCAGGCCACTGAACAGCAGCTGAAGACATCTGAACAGACAGAAAATTCAACAGAGAATAATGAAGAAACCTGGATGACAAGAATTGCCAGAGCTGGATTTCAATATTATCAACTCAGTTCTGAAGTGAGACAGTATTGTTGAAGAGAGGTAGAAAGAAGAACACTTAAGTTCTGAGAAAATTATGAATAATTCACATGAGAATTTTGTGAAAAATGAGTCTAAGAGTTACAAGAAGAAAACAAATCACTTACATTCAGATTAAAACATTCAAAGTATGAATATCATACTGAGCAAATAGATAAATCTATTTCAGAATCAACTTATCCACAACATATGAAATTTGAAATGTATGAGTGTGAGTGTAAATATCATCAACAAGTATAAATAGATGATATTGAATAGTAGCAGACTGATTCAAACTACTTTTATCATGAAACATTCTACTCTTGCAAAGCAGAAGATTGCACAACATACAGAGAAGAAGAGAATGATGAGAAAATATCTGATTCATGGAATATGACAGATTTACAACACCTAGAACACAGAAGACTACATTGGTCATTTTGTCTTAAAGACAACTGTATTATACATATGAAGGACAAGAAGAGCTCAAAATATTTTCCAAGAAGAAAACAAGAGAAGAGATATCTTCACACTATCATATCAGTATATAATAGTGATGACAACAAACCACTCATCAACAGTGACAACAATAATAAAGATCTCATCTCAGAATATGTTGAAAGTATCAGTGACACTGATTGACAAGAAATCATCATGATACTCTCACAACAACTTGAACTTCTTCAATTCAGAATACAGCAGTTTGAAAATATCAACTATGAAAAGCTACAGAAAGCTAAATCAAAGATTGATAATCAAAAATACTCAGAAGTATCATAAATACTATGCTGAAGTGACAAATAAAGAATTCACAAAGAGAAGAAAATGAAAGAAGAATATTATCTGCAAACATCATGACAGAGAGAAGATCATCTCAGGAGAATCTTCTACAAATCAATTTTCATGTCAGAATAGCTAAAAGAAGACCTTAGACTGAATTTAAATCATAAAAAATATAGAGAAATAGCCTGGACATACTGCACTAACCACAGTTGCACAGAAGCATATCATGTGTATCATAAGCATAGAGCACAGTGGAGATCAACAGAACTCACAGATATATTCAAAGAGAAAAGAGTCCATTGATATAAGATTGGAGAATAGATACTGAAGATATGCTACAATATAAAGTGCAGTAAAGTGAACTCAAATTCATAATATGAAGTGACCAGACTGATACAGAAAGAGAATGACAATCTCAATTGATGAGAAGATATAAAAAACATCAAGACACTGTATGAGATATTGAAAGACAAAGTATCAGTTGATCTTAGAGCAATACTAAGATCATTAAAAAATGACTATACTATTCAGAATTAGTACCTTGAGATAGTGAAATAGAACAGTAGTTAATTGTCATAGATAGATCACCACACTTGAAGTTCTTAGTGAAACTAGAAGGATGAAGTGCACATGTACTATTAGACTCAGAAGCAACAGGTATATTCATGAATAAAAGATATATAGAGAAGGAAGCAATTCTGATAAAATAGAAAAAAAATGATTATCTTCTACAGAGACTAGATGAGACAGACCTAAGATGAGTTAACAAAGAAATATACCCCATGACAATGAAAACAGAAGATCATGAAGAAAGAATTGTGTTCAATATAATATAAACTAAGAGCTATGATGTGGTACTAGAATACTCATGGCTAAAGAAATATAATCTGGAGATTAACTGACATGAGGAAAAGATAAGACTAATAGAATGTGAATGTTTCTCAAGATCAGACACTTAGTGACCCAGCAATTACAGCACTGAATGGGCTAGAGACATAGCTACAAATAAAGAGATTCAAGCAACAAAGAATGTTAAAATGTTCAGAGAGATGAAAGAATCAATAAGTCTGTAAGCTATAATAGAAACAGTAATATCAGAGAAGTATTCAGAATTTCAAGAGTTATTCTGAGAGAAGAAATTGTTGCAGAGTCTGCTGAGACACTAAGATTGAGACCACAAAATACTGATACAAGAAGGCAAGAAATCAGTCTACTTGATGATCTATCAAATGGCAGAGAAAAAACTGTCTGAACTTTAGAGATATTTAGGTAAAAATAAAGCAAAAGAGTTAATATAATCATCAACATTACTAGCAGAATATCCAGTGATCTTTATTTCAAAGAATGATAGAAGTTTACAGTTATGTGTAAATTACAGACAGCTGAACAGCATAATAACAAAAATCAGTACTTTTTACCCATTATCAAAGAGATACAGAACAGATTTCAAGGAGTAACATGATTTATCATACTAGACTTGAGAAAAGCCTACAATCTGGTAAGAATGAAGGAGGGTAAAGAATGAAAAATGACATTTAGAACACAGTTTAAACTTTATGAATATTTGATTATGCCTTTTGAACTCATCAACACACTGATAATGTTTCAAGCAATGATAAATCAAGTATTGTATGAATACTTAGACAAGTTTGTGATGACATATCTAGATAATATATTGATATACACTCATAGAGACAGACTAGACCACATAGAAAAAGTCAAAATAGTTTTGAAGAAATTACAGAACAATCATCTACTGTTGAAACTGGAGAAATATGAATTCTTCAGAAAAGAAGTGAGATTTTTAGAACACATCATCTTGATAGAAGAAATATAAATGAATTCAGACAAAATACAAGCAATAATGAACTGACTCATATCTAAGAATGTTACAGAAGTACAATCATTTCACAGACTAGCAAACTGCTATCAAATCTACATTGAATGATTTTCAGAAATAGCAAGAGCACTGATGATACTCTTCAAGAAGAACACATTCTTTGTGTGAGGAGATAAACAGCAACAAGTGTTCAAAAAGATAAAAGATGTATTTCAGCACAGAGATATGCAAAGATACTTTAATTTCAGAAAGTCATATATTGTAGACACAAATGCATCAGACTGTACTATCAGAGCAAAATTACAGCAGTCTGATGAGCAAGAAAAGCTATGATTCATTGCTTGTTTCACAAGAACAATGACACTAGTGAAGCAAAATTATGATGTACATGACAAAGAACTGTTAGTAATAGTGAATGCATTGAAGAAATGACAAGTATATCTAGAAGAAGTCAATCATCAAGTAGCAATACTTTCAGATCATCACAATCTACAATACTTTACTATCATGAAGGAGCTAACATGATGGCAAGTGAGATGATCAGAAACACTGATAGTATACAATTTCAAAATCAAACACTGCAAAGAAAAAGAGAATATTTGAGCTGATGTTTTGAACTGAAGATCAGATCTGATGATCAAGCAGAAACAGAGATAGACACTTTTCAGTGTAAATGAAGACAAGAAAATAACTTTCAATCTACAAATAATAAGAGCAACTAATGCTATCATGAATGAAACACTCATACTCAATAAAATAATAGCTTTAGATGAAGACTTGTGGAAGAAGATCAACAGAATGACAGTAATAAAGAAGGGACTCACACTGTACAAGAAATTGATATATGTATCAAAGTAGATACAAATGAAAGTGATGAGGAAAGAACATGATGCTATTACCTCAGAACACTTCAGCATCAACAAAATCATGAAGAAAATTACAAGAACATATTACTGGCCAGAAATGTGAGCAGATATATAAAAATATATTAGAAACTGCAAAACTTGTAAAAGAAGCAAGTCAGACTGACATGCATCATATAAGTTACTGCAACTAATACCACAGCTAAAGCAACTATGAAAATCAATTGTGATGAATTTTATAGTAAAACTGTCAAAATTTAAAGAATCATAGACAAGAGAAGTGTACAATTCAATACTTACAATCACAAATAGACTGACAAAATACATCTGCTTCATATTGTATTGAGAAGTGACATCAGCACCAGAGACTGCACATAGAGTACTCAGAAATATATTTGCAAATTACAGAATGTCAAAAGAGATCATAACAGACAGAGATATCAGATTTGCTTCAAAATTCTGACAAATTCTAACAGTATGATTAGAAATATAAAGCAAGCTTTCAATGATTTATCACTCACAGATGAATGGATAGATCAAACAATTGAACCAGACAGTGGAACAATACTTGTGTTGTTATATCAACTATCAACAAAACAACTAAGCAGAATTACTACCCCTAGCACAATTGACATATAACAGTTCAAAAAAAATACAATCACAGAGTTCACATCTTTCTTTGTGAACTATAGAAGAGAATCAGACATTTTATAGAAAAGTCTACTAGTCAAGACAAGAGCATAGAAAGCTGAGTTAAGAGCAGAACAGTTACAAGAATTGCATCAACATCTGTAAAAGAAAATCAAATTCATCAGCAAATAAATGAAGCACTACTATGACAAAAAATGCCAGGAGGCACCTTATTTTATAGAGAGAGAGAAAGTGTTTCTATTACAAAGAAACATCAAAATCAGAAGATCAAATGAAAAATTGGACCACAAAAAGCTAGGATTATTTGAAATTACAAGAAAAATAGAACTGATTAATTACAAACTTCAATTACTGAAAATCATACAAATACATCTCATTTTTCATGTCTCACTACTGGAAAAAGTATCACAAAACACTAAACAATACAGAACAGAAGTTAATCTGAAAGAAGAAGAATACAAAATTGAATGAATTCTGAACAAATAAAGAATTAGCAGAAAAAATCACTATCTAATCAAGTGAAAAGAATGTGATATCTCAGAATACATCTGGAAATCTATTGAATATCTGATAAATGCAATGCAGATGGTTCAACAGTTTCACTGACAAAATCTGAAGACTGATTCAGCTGAGTAAGCTACAAATCAGAAAGTTCAAAAGAGAAGTCATTAATAGTAGCAAGAAGCTGCTTCATCTTTTGTTGCTTAGCAGCTTGCACCTCACATTGTTTTTTCTCCTTTTCTTTCAACTTTTTCAATTCCTCTAAAGATTTTGTATCAGATTCAAGAAAATGATCAGCATGTTCATAGAGAAGCTTCTTTCATTTTTGAAAATGAAGCAACTTTTGAAGAATTTGTATCTCTTCTTTCTTCAATTTCTTCTGAGCACAGTATAACTTGTTCTAGTCAGAATGAGAAATGCTGGAATCTATAATACAATAACAATGAACTTGAACATATTCACTATACTTTTTCAATTTATCAGATTTAATACAAAAGTGATTTGACTGTGAACAACAAAGACAAGATGAAAGCATAATAAAGTCTTGTCTATTGATATCAGCAGCAAGTTTATGACAGTGAATCATCTGACCATGAATCATGATGGCAAAATGAAGGAAAAGAAGACTTATAGAAATGAAATCCAACAAAACACAGAAGAACTGCTATTTATATCAAATCACTGAGAACAGCTCAACAAAGAAAGAAGGAAATAATATTATAAATTTAAAAAAATACCTCACATGAACAATTAAGAAATCATTGAATAGAAATAAATCTAATGAGAGGGCTGACAGAGACTAAGCAATAGAAGAGCAGAACATGTTTTCAGAGAGAGTACAGATCATGTGACTGATAGATTGATATGATTGATAGATTCATCTATCAGATCTATCAGTAGATTAGTATGATCAGTATACCAGATCTATCAAATCTATCAGAGAATTTCACTATGTATATAAAAACACTCATTACTCTTAAGATCAAGGAAGCTTATCTTCTTGATCACAATCAATTTCATTATATTTTGAGAATACTCTACCTTTTAACTATTCTATTCAGTTATAATCATAGTTTTGATTCTCTTGAAATACCCTTCTACTGCATCTACATCTCTTACAGATCATTAGAGTCTCAGACACCTACCTTAGCTATTATCAATAATAGAGATCAATATTTCTATTGTCTAATTCTAGTGGCAGTTGACCTTCTTACAGTGATCAAGCATGATAAGGCACTTAGTCAATCTGATCTTAATCAACTCAAATGAACGCTTGCTGTAACAGAGCCAAGTTCAGTTAATAAGATATTTACAGATCATATATCATCATAAAGCAGAGTTATAGAAAAAGAAAGTAAATTCATTCTCATATAATAAAGCTGTCAAATAATGATATCAAATCTTCACTGCTGAATATAATTTATATAGAGATTTTTCAATAGTATAAATTAATGTTCATGAAGCTTTTGCTTCAAATCTAATAAGTTGTCTTATATAGATTATTTATTTAAATTAGTTTTAAAGATATGTCATTATAATATCAACTTAATGTAGTGATCAATTTTTCTTCATTAAGATTGCAAACGTCATTTGATTTATAATATCATTAATTACAGAGATAGATATTTTTTTGTGAGATTTCTTTTTCAATTAATTACTGCAAGCTACTCAGTAAGATTTTTGTAATATTCTGTTCAGATCAATATTGAAATCATTTAAATGATCTTTTTCAACAAAGATTTAATAGTTTGATATCATTAGTTTATCTGTGAGAACATCGGATCTTGAGATCAGAGTTCAAGTTTTCTGCTATCTAAGATCTGTGATCTTATATTTTATTAATTTCTTTTAATAATCTTCTATTTTCTCAAATCTGTCTATAATATTTTTGAATATTTTCAGCAAAGATTCTGTGTTAGAGAAAGAAATATATATAATAAATGATTTTGTGAGTTTGATTTATTTTGCATCTTCAATTTTAGAAACATTATCATTCTCAACTAAGTAGATTATAGAATTGAAGAATTCTTCTATTACAAAATTAAACATCAGTCCTTTATCATTCATTTTATTTAAACACTCTTTTAAGAAGAAAATCATGTTATTAGTAATCAATATTTTATCTATTATAGAACTTCATAATTAAAAGATTGACTTATCATAAAATTTAATAAGTTTATATAATTCTGCTTTAGCAGACAGCTCATTCACAGACTTTTGTGATTCATGAAAATGAGTGTAAATATCTGATTCAAGTTCACAGAAGTGTCAAATCTCTGATGAGATGTTTAGAAGTACAGAGAATAAAATTATATAAAAGCAGTATATAGATTATAATTTGTCTGTAGTAACTGTAAATCAAAATTTTGAATTGTATAAAATAGTAAATATAGATATATTCTTTATAATTGCTACTACTGTCTTCAAGATATTCACTCAAAACTTTTTAAAGATATTCTTATCAATGAGAACTACTTTGACATGCATCATAATTGTACAAATGCTACACTTCAATACATCATCTTAATGAGAGGATTAGAAGATTATGAGATCTTAAATCATTCTCTGACTGATAATTATTATTGATATTCTATTAAAATGAAAAATATTATTGATATTTATTCTAATATATATAGATGAGATGAAATTAAGATTTCTCATGAATTGAATTTAATAGTCATAAGAATTAATAATTTAATTCTTTATGTATAAAAATTAAATTCATCTATAATAAATAATATTATTTAATATAAGTATATAGTATTTTGTTCTCTGATATAATTCAACAAAGTGATCTTTCATCTCATTACATATTTTGCTGCCATCAGTAATATTAATATAAATACATTCTATCAATCTTAGCATCTGTAGCATTGAGGTCTATAAAAATTTTCATATCATACTAGCTTTAATGCAGTTATTACAACAGAAATCTGTTTTAAAATTCTTGATTTGTACATTACATAGAGAATTCTTCATCAATATGATTATTACTCTTATATATAAATATGACTTAAATCAATGTGCCGTTTCATGAGAGTTTTTAATATTTTATTTCTATTGTCAAATTCATCAACTATCGCTATTACATTCTCATATTCATAGAATTAAGTGGCAAAGTTAACTACTTTGAACATATGATAAACATCAACTTCTGATTCTCAGTTAACAATTTTATATATAAAGCTCTAAGGCATTTGAATTACAGTAAAGATGACAATATTTGATATTTGAATAATAAAATAAGATAAGATGAATGAAAATAACTTAAATTAAAAGCTTTAATCTTCTAACTCTGTAAATGATAACAGATTGACAGTTAGATTTAAGATTCAATGAATATCTCTTATTATGATATTTCTCTTATCTAATTTTAAAAGAATATTCTCTACTCTTTTAATCTGTTTCTGATCTTTATCAATTGTGCTAATTTTGAAATTATCTTCACAGAGTTTTGTATACATTATTGAATGCTTTTTATTTTTCATATTGAAGCTAATACAGATGTTTAAATATCATAATATAAATAATATCTAAGATAATGCAAATAGTGTGATTATAGTATTGATATTAAATTATAAGATAAGAAGATTTAATGCTTTTTTATTATTTTTATCATCATTATTCTTATTTTTATTTTTTTCTCTATTATTTTTTAATTTTTATCTGTCACTTTTTTTCATGACTATTCTTGGTAATTTTATTCTTATTCACTTTTCTTCATTGATTGGTTGCTAGTTTCAGATGTTGACATTAGCAGATCTTATTTATATACTCTGCTCAGTTGCAAACATTGAACTTTAAGACAAAAGATGATATATTGAACTACTTATTATCATTACTCACAGTAGCAGCATTTATCTTAGAGATTTTTAAATAATCAGTCTTCTTTGTCTTGTTTATATAATTGATTAGTTGTTTTATTAATTTATTAATATTTATATTCATAATCAGATCATGATCAGTTGTGTAAAAGTTATCAAAACAAGTCTTTATAAATGCTTTCTGATAATCATGTAGATCAATTAGAAAAAAATCATAATAAAAGTTATCATTCTGAGTAGTTAACTTCTTATGCTGTGCTACTAGATATTGAAATCTTCTTTAATAGATAAAATAATTATTATTTTGATAATAAGATTTAAGTGCTTCTTCATGATATTCATATATTTTTTCACTAAAGAAACAGTGTATTCTTGACTAATCTTCTATTACAAAGTAACTATGTTATTCAATTCTAAGATTTCAATTGTTATATGTATAAATTCTAGTAGAGATTGCAATATTTGATGATATAAGATCTTTATATATACTATTCAATGTTTCTTTTTCAACATATTAGTATTTTAAAATAATTTATACTAATTTCTCATAAGAATATCAGTAACTTTAATAATCTTTTCATTTGTCAAAATATCAATTCTTTAGATCTGATAGTTGATTTCATTAAATGTTATCACAGTCTTTGTATTCATTGAAACTTATACTTTCTTATAATATTTATATATTTTCTGTTTCAGAGTATAAATAGAGATAGTTTTATTTATACAGACATTCTTCTGCACAGTCATCATTTGTTGACAAAACATGAGTAGATCAGCTGCAGTTATTATGATCATATCATTGACATTTATAGCAGAAATTGAAATAGAATCAGAATTCAAACTAAAAGTTTTATAATTCTCTGATGATTTACCATGTACAGATCTTTTCTCTGTATAACAGATTGAGCTGACTTTTTTCATTACTTCTTCTGTCAATGTGTATTCAATTTCTTCTTTGTCTGCAGAACTGAGTAATATATTCTCTATTTTTTCATAGAGCATAGAAAATATTTCTAAAGTTTTTAAATGAGAATATAGAAATTTCTTTCATTCTGATTGAGAAGTAGATGATAATCTACTCATCTAGTCACAAGACTTGAGTATCCTCAGATCAAAATTTTTAAAAAAGGAAGAAAAACAGAAAAAAGAAAAAAATGATATTTTTATTTTGATTTCTTCATAGACATAATCACTTTCTTACAATAGATAGAATTCTCTTGAGATCTTCTGATTTTTAGTATAAAAAGAGTGTTTTTAAAGAAAATCTAGTTGAACTCATTCAATATCACATTGATTGCAATGTATTCTGGTTAAAACATCTTGTTTTGCTTAAAAAACTACTATTCAGACCATAACTTATGGGATGGTTGAATCTCTCATATTGGGAGGCCTAGCTAGCTCTCTAATATACACTATATCACGTGCGGCGGGGCGGCAGCCCGGGCCACATACGCCCAACATATTGTTAGTTAATATGGTGGGACCAACATGATAAAGTAGCCGTAGTAGTATACAAACAATTGATTTGATTTGATTTAATTTGATTTGATTACTTCATACACCGACCCAGCCACCTTGAAGGCCGCTATGCGGGAATAAGCTAGTTCTAATCTGTTCAACTACTCAAAATATAAGCAAAACAACCAATGCAGTCACTAATTACAAGATTTTGTTTAAATCACATGCAGGCAGTTACAAAAGAATTGAAAATTTGACATAGAAAAATAGTAGAAAGAAAGAAACATGTTGTTAGTTAGATTTTTCCTTGTGGCTGTTGTACAATTCTTATCTTGCTCACACACATTGCTGCAGTGAGGGCTGTTGAGCATCTGAAACAATTAAGAACTCATTGCTTGATGATTTAACTCTGTACACTCTCAAATTGCTCAAGAAGCTTAGTTTTAAGCATGAAGTTGATGACCTGGACTGTCATATCTGAATCTGTAAGAATTCTTTGAAGGTCTGTAGTTCTTTCTTCATTTCAAAGTTCATTGTGAAGGCTAACATGTCTGTTGCAGTTTAGTAAAATATGTGAAATTGTTTAATTCTCTTGTCCACATTCACATCTTCTGTCCTCAACTTCTGAAGCTTTTCTCAAGAATAGAAATTGTTGTAGTCCAATGTTGGCTGTGCATAGCTGGGTTAGGACACTTGATAGTGATCAGATCAGTTTTATATGAAGCTTTGATATTTTCTCACTGAGTTCCTCAGCTATTCTGAAAAGATCACATTCTTGTTTCTCTTATTTCCAGATCTCTTTCCATTTCACTTTCATTTGAATTCTGAGTCTAGTTTTGAGAAGCTTCAGTGCTGTTCAAATGTTGAATTGTGATGCAGTTTGATTCATGTCCTTCTGCACCTTGCAACCTCTGATGTTTGTGATCAGTCTTCATCCAGTAGCCTTCTTGGCTGCAATATCTGCTTTTTCATTTCCTGGAATGTCTTCATGTGCTGGTATCCACCTGATCTCAACCTGGATGTTGTTTTCTTGAAGTTGGTTTCAAATGTTCACTATTCACTTCATTATTTGTTGTCTGTTGGTCTGGGGGTCTTGGATTGCTTGAATTGCTGCTTGGCTATTCAAGAAGATGATCACATCTGTCTGTAGTGTTTCTGTCATGAATAAAGCTATTTGAATCCTCTTGAGCTCTGCCAGGTAAACTGTGACCCTGGTTGCACTTCTCAAGTATATCTTTTCTGTGAAGTTAAGATTCTCTAGCACTACTGAGACATCTATCTTGTTGTTGATTACACTTATGTCTGTGTATATCCTCAGCTTTGTTCCTGTTTCTTATTGATATCTGTCTTGACTTTTTCTGGCATCTTCTCTGTCCTCAATGTGTATATCTGATGATGTCCATCAAGAGAGCACTATAAACAGCTTTCTAATTTTCAGATTGTCAATATCTTCTCTTTCAAGTATTTTTCAGCAGCAGCACTCATGTCTTTTCAGTGGTGTCCACTTTCTTGTTAGGCTTTCTCAATCATGTGAGTATTCTCTCCAGGTTTTCTCTTTCTGAACCCTGTTTAGAATTTTTCATTGAGATGTTGTTTTGAGTCTCAGATAAGTTTCTGCTGTTATTTTCTTCATGTATAGTTGAAGTGGTGAAAGATGTGTCTCTATATTCAGTGCTGGTTCTGAGACAGTCTTGAATGAGTCTGTAATAATTTTAGCAGCTTTTCTTTGAATAGCCTCCAGCTTGTTTATTAGCAGTGCTCTATAGTTAGATGTGCTCTCAATTGATGTGAACCACATCAATGCTGTAAAAGTCATTGGCAGTAGAATTATTGCTCTGTATATGCTTCTCAGCTCTTTATATTCTGTGTCTCAGATGAATTCTGCTAGACTGATGAGAGCTTCTAATGTCTTGATTGTTCTGACTTTCAACTTTTTCACATAGTTCTTTCACTTGAGCTGATCATCTATTAGAAGTTTCAGAATTCAGCAGCATCAGCTTGAAGTTATAGTGTGTTCTCTTATAATCATGATTTGATGATTATTGAGTTCTTCAGATCTGTAGAAAAGATGAATCAGACTGTATTTGATTGAATTGAACCTTGAGTCATGAGTTTTTTCCCACTTGTTACACCTCTTGTGTATCTTTTCCAGGGTTCTGCAGTTCACTTCAGCTGATTCACTTGTGGTCACTATATTCATATCATCAATCCAGTCTACAGCTGCTGTATTGCTCTCTGTATCTTGACATTCTTTCATCAGATCTGCATTGAAGAACAGATAAAGCATTGATGACATGAGAGATTCTTATGATATTTCTGATTTGATATTCCTCTCTTCTGAACTTTCTTCTGGTAGTTTTATTAAGATTCTTTGATTTGTTAGAAAGCTTTCAATTCATTTCACTACAACTATCAGTATCTTTCTCTTTCTGAGATTGTGAGTAAGTCTTGAATGCAAGATATAGTCAAAGACACTGATTGCATTCAATGATAGTACAGATACTGTCTTAGATGTCATCTGCTCTTTAAGTGCTGTCTCTATCTTTTTCAGTAATCAATGCAGTGCATGTTTAGTTGAGATGTCTTTTCTTCCTCTCAGATGTAATTCAGAAAGTAGCTCATACTTTTCCAGTCAATATGATAGTCTTTTGACAATGATCTTCTTGAGTAGTTTGTCTATTGTGTTGAGTAGAGTCACTGATTGATATGATTTAGTCTGAGTGTAGTCTTTCTTTTCTTGCTTTTTGAGCACTACTGTTATGAATCTTTGAAAGTGGTCTGGACAGTATTCTTGTTCCATGCAGGCATTAAACAGATCTGTAAGAACTGACACTAGTTCTTCTTCTAGTATCTTGAGAACTAGGTTCAGAATTTCATCTGAACCTGGTGCTTTCTTTGTGACTACTTTTTGAATAGTTTTCTGCACTTCTCTGACTGTAATTTCTGTCCATGCAATTGATTTCAGATACTCTGCTCTGATTATATCATTCAGTTCTGCTATATCTGAGAGTGAGAAGAAAGATTTGCTGAGTAGATTGTACTTTTTCTCCAGTTCCATTTCCAGTGAGCCTTGTTTGTATTGTAGAAGTGATGTGTGTGCTGATCTATACTCTCTATTTTTTGCTCACTTTGCCAGTTTTCAAAGATCTTGCATAGATTCTGTGACTTTCTGAACTTTTTCTCTGTGATTTTTTCTAAGCAGTTTTTGAATGAGATGTCTCTTGTAGTTTCTTGCTTCTCTATACTCTTCTCAAGTTTTTTGTGTTTGTGATTTCTGATGAATTCTTCACAGCTGTCTCACTTTCATCTGAGCTTCTTTTATTTCTGAAGTCCAGTTTGGGATTGATTGAGGACTGATGCATGAGCTTGAGCAGTGTGTTTCAATTGTCATGATGACTGTCTTAATTATATCTTTTAGATAGTAGTTGATTTCTGCTCTGTTCTATGATTTTGTTGTCATTGACAGATTTCTTTTAACATTCTTCTTGAACTCTTTTTCTTTTATTCTATGCCATATTCTTGTTTTTCTAGGTTTGCTTTTGACTGTTGATATGTTCAGAATTGTTACTACTGGTAGATGGTCTGAGTCATGGTCTAGCTCTGTGCCTGCTAGATCACAGCATACCACTCTTTCTTGCATTCAACTTGTTCTCAGGACCAGATCTAGTGTTGATGACTCTTCTCTTTCTTGATGTGTTCTGTCTCTCATCAGTAGACATAGACTCAGCTGGTGACTTGCAATCAGCTTGAGCAAGATCTCTGATCTCTCTGATGTTTTTCTCATTCTGAATCCTCCTCACATCAGATGATATAGATTGAAGTCTTCTAGAACAATGTGTTCAGCTTCTGATTCACTATTCAGTGCTTTTTGCAGGTTCAATAGTGTGTCTTCTGCTTCTAGTGAGTGTGTTATCAGATTGTATATGTTATATATGCAAATTTATTGATTCTGATCAGTTTCTCCTCAAAGTTTCAGAGTTACTAGATCTGATGTGTGGTACATGTACATCCAGTTCTTAGCTATATTTTTATTTATGAAGAAACATATTCTAGTCTTCTCATTCTTCTGATATATCAGATTGAATCTGTCTTTAATTGAATGATATGTGGTTTTCTGAAATTTGTTTCTTCATGATTTCTGAATTGTTATGATATTGTACTTCAAAGCTGTTTGACTTGCAAGCAGTGATGTCATAACTTAATCTCAAGACTTGTTGACATTGTATTGTAGAATTGATAGAGTTGTACTATTCATCACAGATCATTAGTGTGTCTGTATTCTGTGTGAAAGTAGAGGTCTCTTGATCTTCATAACATTGATGTTTGTTGTTGTTAACATTTCTGACTGATAGCACCAGTTGTTGATTGCTATTTAACTTTTATAGTATCTGTACAGCTGCATCTGTTTCTCCTTCTTCCTGGGTTTTCACTCTATGACTCTTTCTTGAGAACTGTCCTCTTTTCTGTTCTGAATCTGTTCTTATTCTCAGTTGAAGAATAAATCTGATGAGTGTTACATTTGTAGTTATGTTTTTTTTTTGAGTTCATGATTCACTGATGATACTCTGTCTGTGCTGTGCTGCTGCTTTCTGATGAGTAATAGATCTATTTTTTTTTTTATTTCTTCAGTCTGATCAGTTTCATCTTTCTCATGTCACACTGCATACTTCAGATGAGATGTTTTCCTTCACAGTTCACACATTTCACTTCACTTCTCTCTCTTGATCTCAACTCACACTCATTGATATTGTGGTTTTTTGCACAATATCTGCAAGCTGATTTTGTCTTGCAATGAGTTTCAACATATTCATACTTCTGACACTTGAAGCATTGTCTCAGCTTACAGATTCAGTTGTAGTACTCACAGATAAACATTTGCATCTTCATTGCTATTTCTTTGATGATTGCATTATCTGCATGTTTGCTATTGTTGAATTATATCATCAGAGTGAATGCTTTTTTGCCTTCTAGTTCTCTTTTCAGCCATTCTGTGTATATGATGTTCATGGTTTTCAGTGTTGAATTGTTTCATCTTATCTTATCTTCAATCTCTTTGATGTTTGTGGCATCTATTGCTGTAGAGACTTCATGTATGAGAATTTCAAAGAATGTTATTTGTAGCTGTGCTGTTTCTCTTAGTGCTTTCAGTCATTTCTTCTTGTGTATTTGCATCTTTCTTGTTGCATCTTGATCATTTGTGTATAGTGTGATGTTCTCACTAGAGTGTCACTTTACAGCAAGAATTTTCATTCTCTTTAGATTCTGATTCAGACTTTCCTTCAGTGATTTGTTGACTCTGTCTTTAATGATTTCTTTGATGGCATTTCATATTTCACTTTCTGGGGTGATGTTGCCTATTTTGATTAGAATTTCCCTCAGTCCACTTGAGGGCCTTGGCTGTAGAGATGTCTGAAGAAGGTATGGCTTTTGAGTGGCTTGAGTGTACAATAGTCCTGAGGTGCTAGTGGCTTTCTCCATTGAGGCTGTTAAGATGTTCTTGATATAGATGATGTTCTTTTTCATCTTCTTCTGAGCTTTTGCTGTGACTTGAAGATCTGCAGTTCATTCTGTCTGTGTTGACTGTTTTTCAGTAGGTGATAACACTTTCCATGAATGCTACCAGCATTTGCCATGAGGGGTTTCTTGCTTTTCCTAGCAGATTGTTACAATATTCCTTAAATGCTTTGATATCTGCTTCAATTTGAATAGCATGATCATTAAGCTTATGTGGCTGGAAACCCACCTGCGGGGTGTTTTGGCTACTCACCATACTTCCTTGGTATTGGGCGATACCTAGATAGCCGACGAGTAGATTGAGCCACAGTATGAGTAAAATAGAGTGGTGTTGTAGAGATATTTCAAAAATTCGGTTCCGACAGTATGAGGTTGTTTTTAGTATACGAACAAAAATCAATGATTGATTACATAATCTGATTCTGCCCGCATTCCATTCAAAGTAACTAACTAACCTAACTAGTTAAGTAACTAGGTTAGTTAGTTAGTTATTTAGTTAGTTAGTTAGCTATTTGTTAAGAAGTTAACTAATCTTGTGGTTGCATCAACTACAGTTCCACTCAATCATCAACACTCTTTTCTCATTCATCATCATCACTGATTCATATCTCTGCATTGAGCACCACTACCTCACTAGTTCTACAAGTCGCATTTTTAACACCTCTAATATCCACACTCAGAACGTCGCTGTCCACCACCAACCATCCACCACCCCTGACTGACAACCCCTCGTGGCTTTTGACTGCTGCGACCCTCAAGTGGGCCAGAAGAACCTGGCTGCCTGTGAAGCGCAGCTTCGTCTCAACACTTGGCGGTTCAGTCTTGTCGTATTTTATTTCTTTTACAGGACAAATCATTAGTCCACCATATATACTCATTCTCATCTGCCCGGGCGACTCGAATACGTGTATATCATCATTTGACACAATCAATATCCTGTGCTCTCCTCCTTCTAGCCATCTGAAAGGGGTTATTGTTAATCATGTTCCGCACGCAACAAAACGCCTTCGATGATGCCGTTGGTGAGTTGAATCCCTAATTGCCGTTTACCTATGTGAATATCTTGACGACGGATCCTGAATTAACTTCCCTTAGCCAAGGCGACGGACGAGAACTTGACTTCGGAAAACTGGGAGTTTATTCTTGTATGCTAAGCCATCGGAAAATTGAACTAAGCTCTCCTTGCTGCTTAATATGCTGATAAAACAATGGTGTAAAAGGATGTTTGCGACAAGGTCGGCAGCGAGGATACCGGGTATGAACTTGGAATCTTTGCATAGAACCACAGATACAATAAGTGGAGTTAATGAGCTGACTTTGTTTGTCCGAGTTCCCAGAGCGAAAGATGCTGTGGCTGCAATGATAAAACGGCTCGCCCACAGGAATGCCAATGTGCAACTTTACACCCTTGAAGTATGCTTATTTCTTTCTTGCTTAGGCTTGCCTCTATGTTATAGTTGTGGTTCCTTGGTGGCTAACAGAATCAGCTTGCCAATGCGCTTTCGCAAAATTGCGGCGTTAAAATGCACCGTGAGCTCGCGTCGAGAAGCTTTACAGATGCCCTACTACGACTTGCAAATGATCGGGTATGTCAACTGATGCTTACGTTAACTTAGTGGACGCACATTACCGACACACTCTTCCACCATGCTAATCCGGATCTTCAAAGAATACCCACCAACAAGTGAAGGCGAAGATTCTAGAAAGAATGGAAGAATGGACAGAGATGTTTTCGAGCAATTCTGACTTCGGAATTATGGAGCAAGCATATATGAAACTCAAGTCGCAGAGTGAGTGGCAGGCGGAATGGTGTTGTGGGGTGTGTTAATGTTGGATTCGTGGCTGACTGTTTGCTGGAACAGACCCGAATCTCCAACCGCCGTCCAAGCCAACAAAGCGACAAATCACCGAACTTGATAGACAGAAGGAGGAAGAGGAACTTCAAATGGCACTCGCACTGTCCATTAAAGATAAACCTTCTTCTCCCACTGCCCAAAACAAAACAGCCACCCAACCTTCTGCCAGCGAAACCAACAAAACCCAGCCTGCACCCTCCCAGCATGTCCCATCTGGAACGACTGCAGCGACTGTATCTCGCGTTAGAGCTTTGTATGACTTTCAGCCCTCCGAACCCGGAGAACTCCAGTTTCGCAGGGGTGATGTTATTGCAGTCCTCGAATCTGTTTACAAGGACTGGTGGAAGGGATCTTTGCGCGGCCAGACCGGCATTTTTCCCCTAAACTACGTTGAAAAACTTTCAGACCCAACCCAAGAGGAACTCCAAAGAGAAGCGCAAATGGAAGCTGAAGTGTTCGCAGAGATTAAAAATGTGGAGAAGCTTCTAACACTTTTGAGCACCAGCAACTCAGAGCTCAATGTCCAGGAGAACGAGGAAATCACAACCCTTTACCATTCAACTCTTGCTATACGACCAAAACTCATTGAGCTGATTGGTAAATACTCACAGAAGAAGGGTACGTGTTTGCATTTGTGTGTCACTTGTCAACTAGTTTTGCTGACTTCTTCGAAGATGACTTCACGCAACTGAATGAGAAGTTCATCAAAGCTCGTAGGGACTACGAGTCTTTGCTTGAGGCATCGATGGCTCATCCGGCTCAGCCGCATTACGGACGTCCTCACCAGACCTTATACGGCTATCCAGCGCAAAGTGGTCCCCAGGCATATCCCCACGGAGCTCTACCACAGGACCCCCAGCGTTACTATACCCCCCACCCTCAAGGTGCGCCTGTGTTTTGTCCCTTGGGTGTCATTTCTGACATAAAAAACTTCTCGGGCACAGAGGAACACTGACGGCTAAAACGTAGACACTTCAAAACCTATTCAGCCCAGTCAAGTCCCGTTCTACGGGTCCGAACAATCCCAACTACCCTACCCAACTAACACCCAGACGCCCGATCCTCGACAACGAACACCCACTGGCGCGCACCCGGTAAAACAACATCAACAACATGTTCCACCGGATTCCTACGGAACAAACGGCCTCGTTCACCACCGCCCCCAGAATGCCCCTGATCACCCTCAGGAGCTTGGTACATCGGTATATGATTCCCCTCAAGAGAACGCACCACCAAATATCCGGCACTCTTACCACCTACCTGTGCATCAGGCTCGACTGTCCGTTGCGCAGCAGCAGCAGCCGCAATTACAACAATCAAATGACTTTGCCTCCCCAAATTACTCCGCCGATGAAATCCCACAACTACTACCCCAACCACAAACTGTAAATCCGCCCTATCCCACTCAGTCACAGCCCCCACAAGTCGTCCAGCAACAACATCAACTTTCCCAGAACTCTCCTAGCCAACCTGCTCAAGCGCCTCCTCCTATGCCATCTAGCAGCCCAGTTCAACTTCCGTACCCCAGTCTTTCTGCTGGGGTGAGACCAGGGCAAACTAGTGGTGGGTACCAAACCTATCAGGTGCCTGGCGTGAATCATCCAAGCTCACCGAACACCGAACCAAGTTCTTTTTATCGGTAAATAGGATCCTTTGACGTTGAAAGCATTGGATATATCGCCAAAGAAATAGGAAGAAGATCAGAAGTGTATAGATACACTACGGGGCTTCCTTACAGGAATAGTTGAACGGCCAGGAGACTGGTTTTTTTTTAAAATTATTCGTGTTCTTATTATACATTACCTTGTGACAACAGGCGGTCCAAAATCATTCTGGCGCGTCCTTCTCCCCCCAATTGACAGGAATGACATTCTCTTGTCAAAGGAGTGCCTTACCAATCACTGTGGTTATTATGTGGGCGGCTTTTGAGGATTAAACAACTGCGACCATTGTGTGCGTCACTAAATATCTTGGCCGTTCGTGTTTCGATTCATCTCTCTCCTATACCATTTATATCATATGTTTCTTCTTGTTTATGCCTTTGCTCTCGACACTTCTCAGTTTCTTGCACTTTCACCGTTTTCCTCTACGCACTCCTGAGTAGTTTTAACCACCTCTTGGTCAGTGAATGGGGTGATAGGTCGGATTCAAATTGACGAATTTTATGCAGACATATGCTTAATGACTTATAAAAGCCCTTTGCGTAGTCCAATTAGCATCAAGTAAATATATATCTCACTCAAAGAGCCCAGTTATCTTGTCATCCCGTAATTACTTAATTTATCCAACAAAGTTTGGCAATAAGTTTCCAACGGTTTTGTAAACCAAATAGCCTCACGTGACCACAACTATTTGGTCCCAATCTCCAACATTTCAACAGCTAATCTCTGACTTGAGCTTGAAGGAGAGTGCAACAGCTTGTTTAGGCACTAAACCCAGACTGTAGAGTACTATCTACTTTAAGTTGTGGATATTACTCATACTAGACTGTTGATTCGGGTATTCTTCTGTGCCCAGCTGAGTGTTTAGCTGCTGGTAACTAACTAGTTATTCATAACTAACTTCATTGGTTACTTTGTCATCTTTGCCACCCCTGCTATATGTTACTCCTCTGGTCTGGTGAGAGAAACCCTCTTGAATCATCTAATAAGATATTTCCTAAACTGTTTCCCTCACAATGATGCTTCCCCTTGGGCATAATTCCCTATGGGTAGTGTTGAGTGGTAAAATCGCGAACCTGACCTGACGGCAAGAGATTCACTGACTTCACCTCCAATATCCCAACCAGCATTGCCTGATCGCCGGCAGTCAAGGAGCCTTCATCTTGCATGATGGATCCTGATTGGGATGAAGTTTCCCGGCTAGCTGTTCCTCCTTCTGGGCCCCATGTCCTACCGACTGTCGCCTCAACCATTGCTTTTGATGACACCCAGGAACTGCTATGGACCGGCAATGAATTCGTGAGCTGACCCCTCACCCCACCCTCTCCAGCTTGGGGTTGGTGGAGCATCAGTTGGATAAGAAATTTACTAATACATATCCACTTCCTCTTGTTATTAGGGACGAGTGGCCTCCTTCTATGGGCCTGAACTCCAGAGATATACGTCCGTTAGAGCCCACCCTGCATCTGAGGGACCAGTCCGTCAGCTTCTATTTCACCACAAAGGGGTGATATCGGTTTCTTCCAAAAGTGTGCATTTCATCTCCCGGCGCGGCATAACAATATGGCATATTACGCACGAAGAAATGGAAGATCTCCGCTGCATGAGTTTCACCCAACAGTCTTCAAAAATAATCGTTGCTGGTTGCCAGCCAATAATGTTTCATATTGACGTTGACAAAGGAACCATCGTGGACAAAATTACCACGGAATTCCGCTATACTATAATGAAGAAAAGCCGTTACTTGTGCGCTGCAACAGATACTGGCTCTGTTAATGCTCTAAGTTTGTCCGATTTTAGCGTAGTGAAAAGCTGGAAGGCGCATGGCACTGTTGTTAATGATATGGATGCTCGGAACGACTACCTCGTTACTTGCGGCTTTTCTGTACGGCATCTCGGCTCACCGATTGTCGACCCTTTGGCGAACGTTTATGATCTGAAAACCTTAACTCCTTTACCTCCAATCCCTTTCCACGCCGGAGCTGCCTATGTCCGAATGCACCCAAAATTACAGACAACAAGCTTTGTAGCCTCACAGACCGGCCAGCTCCAAGTAGTTGATCTGATGAATCCCAACGCAATTAATTTACGACAGGCAAATGTAACATTTATGCTTGGCCTTGAAATCTCCCCTTCTGGGGAGGCTCTTGCTGTCAACGATGCGGAATGTTTAGTGCACCTCTGGGGTTCTCTCTCCAAAATCCACTTTAACGAAATGAGCAAAGAATCCGAATTTGCAGATGCCCCTTCACGTCCTCCTTTAGTGGATTGGTTGAACGATACTCCCCTTAATGTAATCGGGATGCCATATTACCATGAACGGCTCCTTTCTGCTTGGCCCAGTCATATGGTTTTCGAGATTGGAAGCATCCCTCCACAAGTTGATCAGGCTATTACTCCATACCTCCATGCCGGCGAAATTGGACACTATGCCCCCAACCCACGTAAGACACGGAGGTATCAAGTTGAAAATACACGTGCACAGCCGATCCCCGAACCTGCATTGGCCGCTCCGAAGTTCTTGAGCGAGCGAGCGAGGGCACAAGCTAAAGCCAAGTTTAACAGTAACTTGGATGAAGCTGCAAAGAATCTGGCAGAAGCAACTATTACTCAAGGCGCAGAAGAAGATCCACTTTTGAAATATAGTAATGTCGAGATCAAATATAGCAAATTCGGCGTCGACGATTTTGATTTTAGGTCGGTTCCCTTCGAACAAACCCATAACTTCCGAATGAATACTAATTTTATAATCCAGGTACTACAATAAAACTTTATTTTCAGGGTTGGAAACACATATAGCCAACTCTTTCACAAACTCCCTTCTCCAACTATACAAATTTATTCCCCTGATCCGGAATCTGGCTCTCCACCATGCAGCAACGAACTGCATATACGACAATTGTTTACTCTGCGAAATGGGGTTTTTATTCGATATGCTAGATAAAGCAAACGGGCAAAACTGCCAAGCAACAAACCTGTTAAAAACGTTTAGCGGTTTTCGAGAAGCAGCAAATCTCGGTCTCCTTGAAGAAAATCTGACCGCCAAATCTCTTTCGTTATCTATTCAGTCTGTCAATCGATTTTTTTTAAATCAGATCTCCCATGATTTTCGATTGATGTTTCCACATTCCGACCAGCTAGACCATACACTATCAACAGATGCAGTTGAATCAATTCGCTGCATGCTTTGTCACAATGAGACCATACGACCTAGTAATGCATTTGTAAATGAACTAATCTATCCTACGATCGATCTTAAACAGTCGCGGCGCAGTTCCTCTTATCAATTTTCGAGTATCCTCAAGTCTACAATCGAACGTGAAACACAAAATCGAGGCTGGTGCAGCCACTGCCGACGGTACCAACAAGTATCGATACGTAAAACAGTGCATAAGATGCCGCTTGTGTTGATGATAAATGCTGCCATCAATAACGCCAATATCCGCCAATTATGGGGTACGCCTGGATGGCTACCAGAAGAGGTTGGGATCCTCCTCGAAGATGGTCGTATTCAATGTTTCGAAGGCGAAGAGCTAAAAACACGCCAAAAAAATGACATTCCTAGCTTTATGGTCTATGAGCTGGTAGGACTAGTTGCGGAAATTGATATCCCCGACCATCACAAGCCACATTTGGTTTCTTTCATCAACGTCGCCATTTCCTCACGTGATACGAGCGAAATGGATCGTTGGCATCTTTTTAACGATTTTCTGGTCACAGAGGTTAGTCGAGATGAGGTGTTTGCGTTTAGTCAGACTTGGAAAACACCTTGTAGTTTGGCTTATCAGGTGCAAACTGCTCGGCATGGCGTGGACGATTCCTGGAAAGACGAACTAGATACCACTCTTCTATTTTATGAGTGGTCCATGAAGTGCGTTCTCTCTATTTTTTATTTTTTTTATGTCCCCTTTCATCCCAACCTGGCACCCTACTTCTCTCCTACCCACCGTCGGATTATTTTCTCTCTAACTAGTCCACAGCAATTATCGCCTAACTGAGGCATGTCAAATTCTCCAGGCAGACGAAAAGCCGTCTGCGCGAACTCCTGTCGCTTTGGATACCGAGTTTGTTGACCTGGAGAAGGCAGAAATTGAGGTCAAGGCAGACGGTACACAGGAAATGGTTCGGCCGAGTAAAAGCGGACTTGCACGAGTTTCTGTCATCCGCGGCTCTGGCGCTGCCGAAGGAGTCCCTTTCATTGATGATTATATTACCATCAAGGACCCGATTGTTGATTATGTTACACAGTACTCAGGGATCAAGCCTGGAGACTTAGATCCCCGAACCAGCTCTCATAACCTTGTTCCTTTAAAAGTCGCTTATAAGAAGTTATGGCTTCTTCTAAATTTGGGTTGTGTCTTCGTTGGGCATGGTCTGGCTTCGGATTTCCGAAAGATTAATATCCAGGTCCCCAAATCACAAACTGTGGATACACAGTACCTCTTCTTCCATCCATTGAAAAATCGTCGCCTCAGTCTTCGCTACCTTGCTTGGGCTGTTTTTAAAGAATACATCCAGGAGGAATCGACCATATCCACGACTTATGTCACCTCTTCCGACCCCTCACAAGCTGCTCCTATCAGTGCTTTGACAAGTGCATCTGCTTCTGAAGGTCATGATTCTATCGAAGATGCTCGCATGGCCCTACGTCTTTGGAAGAAATTCCAAGAATATGAAGATGCGGGCATTGTCTCGCAAATGCTGGAAGAGATATTCCGCGAAGGCTTTAAACTGGGCTTCAAACCTCCTCCTCGGAATTCTTCTAATTCTTTGGCGTTATCAGGGACTGCCAACTCACATCTCCCTGTTAGTGGCCGCAATACCCCAGATTTAGGAATAGTTGCTGGAACCCTGAGTTCCGGTGGAAGTATGAACGGCAGTGCTCCATCTACCCCCGGACAAGCCTTTAGAAGATCGGCTGCCCTTACTCCAAGTAACGGTAGCTTTGCGGGAGGAGCTAGCAAGGTGCCAGACATTTTCGGAGGCAGTCCTCTAAGATGAGACATCTTCCCCAATATGACGTAGTCTAGCAGTAGAGAGGTATCTATCGACTTAATTGAAGTGGCCGTTTATGTTGGCAACCATTGGCGGATGATATTCGGTTTTGGTGTTTTTATGGTACAGCTTAGCTGATGACTAGATTGGGCATTCAACAGGTCAACGTAGCTTTGTTGCACTGTCAATGATTGATCAATTACTATTTACGACTGTATGCTTATGTATCTATGTACAGTATAAACAAGCGCTTTGAGTTATAAATTCTTTGGTGTCCAAGCCACCCGCAGATGCCTGCTTGAAACGCCAGGAAAGCAGCACTGCCCCAGGTGTCTGCTTCGACTCTCCTGAATGTCAATAATCTTACCGCCCACTTTTAGCCGCTGTTCTCCAATCGAAATAGGCTTCCTAGCAAAAAATACCTGATCTAGTTTCTGCTCAACTTTTGGAGGCCATATATCATAATTCCCTTTTTAACCAACCATCCGGTTGGTTTAAATGGGTATATAATAGAATTAAGCACAAGACGCAAGACGGCACTCCGGGCTAAGTGTTTACCTTATGGGGTTTGTCATTGTATGTTTTCGCAAGTTTCACTAACCATGACAAAATTCCATCTATGTTTCTTTTGCACAATGGAATGAACCCGTTCAAAATGAAAATCCCGAAAGCACTAGGGAGAAATATATGAATGACTTGTTGGAGAATCATTCAATCATGTCGAAAACGTAGCTTGTTGAAGCGAACGACGTTATCTGGAAAAGAAATGAGTGCAAATGTGTAGCTACAGTGAGAGCACACTTACACTCAATGCCCCCCCTTCTTCCACAAGAGCCTTAACTACATTATCTTCCACAGTCCTATCAACACCCAGGATCATCAATGCCTCCTTTTCAGGTTCATAACTCCCTGTTTCGTCAAGGCCGGCTTTGACCTCGCCAAGACTTTTGTTTGTTGGGGCCACTAACAAGCTCTTGGAAACAGGGGCCACGCCCATAAAGTTGATATTGACACCTTCCTTTCCCAATATACTTCCGACAACTCCAATTTTCCCAGGAGAGTCATAATTGTGACAAATTAGCAACGTCCCTTCAGGAGCAAAGGAGGTAGTAAATCGACCGAGCCGGGATATTAGAGGTTGAGACTGCGAGCATGTCCCAGATATTATTTGTTGTTGTTCGGGGACCAGTTTTGCGGAGGAAACGGAAATTGTCTCACCCGGTGGAGGACGGGAGGATGGGCGGGAAGGCGGGCGAGCTGCCAGTGTGATGAGAGAAGAATATGAGTGTAATGCCGGATCTCGGGAAAATTGCTCGTTGACGACAATGCCACGTTCTCTTGCAATGAGCTCTGCGTTAACGATATTCACGTTTACACCTGCGGTATTGCTGATCGGTGCAATGAGGCCCTTAACCAAAGCAGCGAAGAGTGGTTTTGTATTGTTAATTCCCGAAATCTCACCTTCATAGATCAGGTCAAAGGCAGTACTGTTTGCTGTGTATGTGGAGGACGAGGTATAATGCTGTGTATACAAACTTCCCATCTTCTCAACAAGATGCACAAACGGTTGGAGTTTCTTATACTCCTCTGGTAAAATCAGCGGGGCATTTACAGCGCTTCGGGGAAGAGCGCCGCCTAATATATGAAGCACTTGCTCGCAAACATCAATGGAGACATTTTCCTGCGCTTCAACGGTAGAAGCACCAAGATGCGGAGTGGCCACCACACGAGGGTGAGCGATTAGTTTTGACGCGCTGGAGTCAGCCAATGGTGGTTCAGAGGTAAATACATCGACTGCTGCAGCAGCCAGCTGGCCTGATTCTAGAGCTTCAAGAAGAGCGACTTCGTCAACAGTTCCACCACGAGCTACATTTAGTATACGAGCACCCCGTTTCATCTGTGAAATCTCTGCTGAAGATATCATGCCCTTCGTAGATGCGAGTAAGGGTGTATGGATCGTGAGAAAGTCCACTGTTGGTAGTAGAGCAGCGAGGGAAGGAAAAAGGTTGACAGAGGCGGATTCTGCAACTGCTGGGGAAGCATAGGGGTCCACAGCATTCACCTTCATACCGAGCCCTTTGGCGAGCCGCGCAACTATCAAGCCAACTACGGGAATGAATACTGTATGAGAGGGTGTGTTGTTCCTTTCCTGCTTCGGGTTCAAATCAAGTAGAACGGTACGAACCTTTTCCCAATCCAATGATTCCTAGAGTTTTGCCTTTTACTTCAACGCCCACTAACCGACTCCTTTCCCATTTACCAGCTTTGAGGATTGAACAGCCTTCAGAGATGTTTCTGGCCATTGATAACATGAGTGCTATGGTATGTTCTGCGGCAGCGCCGACATTCCCTGAAGGGGAATTTATAACTACAATCCCAAGCTTGGTTGCAGTGGGGACATCTGTTTGAAGAAGACTGATCGTTAGTCAACACTTCAAAACTCCAATATGCAAAGATTATATTCCCTGGCCCGAGATTATGGGGATAATTAAAGTAAACAACAACAATAACACACACAAAAGACGAAGCATGTTAAAGACATATAGAGATGCAAGGGGGACAGCAGAAAAGAAAAGCATTGAAACATTCTCACCAACGTTATCAACACCAACTCCCGCCCTCGCAACAACCTTCAAATTCTTCCCAGCCCGCAAGACCTCGGCAGTGACTTTGGTCTCCGAACGAATAAGCAATGCTTGGTAGTCCGGAATGATTCTCAGCAGCTCTTCTGGACTGAGACCTCTTTTCTCGTGTACATCCAGTGTAGTTCTGAGCAATGCTAGGCCATCAGGGGATAGGTTCTCTGGGACTAGCACCTTTGCTGGCACGCCGTTCTCGGATAGTAGAGGCATAACTATGGGTGATGGATGGATGGTATTGAAAGCTGTGTTGAAATCAAAGAGATCGATTGCCTTGAAATTGTAGTGAGATGAAGAGCTGCAAGCTGATGATACGGTGGCACAAAAATATATTCCTCAGTGTCTAAACAATTGAAGACAATTAAAAAAAAGGATGATTATTCACGTCGTACTCCGTATTAAGACTGTCCGAAAATAAGTTTCTTAGCTGGGGTGCAGTGGATGATGGTTTTTAAAAATGAGAGGAACATAGCAAGCAAATGATAATTCACTAAGGGAAGGGATATTCACAGTAGTTACGTCTGTATGGCAATCCCTTTGTTATATACTCACTCACTGTCACTGGCATGGCCTCTCAATGTTCTCTCTGCCCCGCGAATCTACGCAATCAGAGCAAACTCAGATGTCGGATGCGGAACAAATCAGCGCCACAAGGCATGTTATGTTATCATTGGGTGACGAGCGTAGTTAAATAACTCCGGGCTGGCTGGCTAGCTGCTGTCTGTTCGTGGACCTTGTTACCTTGGGAGTTAGATATTGAGTGGATCTCCTTAACTAGTTAGTTATTAGTGATGGATAACTTAACTATGTGTCTGCCTGTGCCTAACTAAATGTGGCATGAATAGGTACCCGGAGAGTGAGTTAGTAGGAGATTGAGTTGCCTGGAACCAAGGAACATCCATTTCCATTGAAAGGAGAGGTTATTATTTCATTGGACTGGACGTTTCCAACGCCGGCTGACCATCATATTGATATCCATGGATGCTTTGGAGGTACCTGGCGGACGATAGGAGAGCGATATATATCTATAGTTACAGTTACAGTTAATAAAAGGGTATATATGGATAGACGGATAAATCCAACTGGTTGAAAGTATCTTATGTACATGTAACTACTGCACATACATAGTTAAACTACGTTTTATGGTTAGTTACAGGTTAGCGAAACAAATGAAAAGATAGAATATAAAACAGCATTAATTAACCTAGCAATTCATCTCCTGGCCAGTTAGGAAAATTTGAGTTCAACAGAGTGGTGTATCGGCTACCAAATATATATCTCCTAATACTCCATGGAGTCCTCGAAAAGCTTCCTTAATTCTTCTCTTTCTGCTCCCAGCTCTTTACTCAGCGTAGGGGCTAAGTTCAGAACCCGCTGTTGCGGAATGGTTCCTTCGATCAGATCGTCCACATTGCTGGAATTAAACCCAAGAGCCTTCAACCCTCGTGGCTGGTCACCCAACCCGATCAGAAACTCTGCTATTGTTTCACTCAGCAACTCTCCAGCGCTCTCTCTTTTTACATTGGAGATATCCTTCCCGAATGCTTCCGCTGCGACTAAGTGACGGTCCGGGTTGCTTGCCGCAGTGAATTTGAAAACGGCTGGTGCAGTTACCGCAACAGAAACGCCATGGGGGATTATATCGTGACCCACAGCATATCCTGGGTGCTTATAGCCCGGATTTTGCCCAGAGATTGGGTAGCTCATTCCGTGGCACAAATGAACCCCCGCATTTCCGAAGCCGATGCCAGCTAACGTTGCAGCGAGCAGCATTTGGCTTTGTGCTTCGCTATCGTCTGGGTCCTTCACCGCACGGGGAAGGTATTTTACGGTACTGCGCAGCGCCTGCAAGGAAAAGATATCTGAGATTGGGTTTGCACCCTGGTAAGCTGGTCGGTTAATTGGGTTGGAAGGGCGTGGGATTCTTTCGTTGTAAGGGATCGCGGTCCACGACTCAAGCGAATGGCAGAGGACATCCAGACCGGAGGAGGAATGTACCTGGGACGGCATAGTTCGCGTGTTGAGAGGGTCACAGATACCAAGTGTAGGTTTCATATTTCTGTGTGCAACGCCCGTCTTTGCTTTCTTCGAAACAAGATCGAAAATCGCCGTCCCTGTAGTTTCAGAGCCAGTGCCAGCAGTGGTGGGTACGGCAATCAGGGGCTTCAGATGCGTGGCAATTGGCAGTCCTTTGCCAAGAGGTGCATTTACGAAGTCCAGGAAATCGGCTTCGGGGTTGACGCAGTACAGATTCATGAGCTTTGCCGTGTCAATGACGGATCCACCACCTGTGCCGAAACAGGTCAGTTTTTAACCAGTTAGAAGACGGGAACATGACCAAGCACACCTCCATAATACAAGACATACCCACGGCCAGAAAAGCATCGGCATTATAAGGTTTTGCAAAGGCAATGGCATCCTTGACTCTATTCCAAGCGGTTCGTCAGTACATCAAGTTCCCACTTAGGCCGCCTCCCACGGCCCAGCCCGCTAGGAAGAAACGTGATGATGGGATGAGACGTAAAACACTCACGAATAATCCTTTGGCTCCACGCGCACTTTATCGTAGACTGTGAATGCCACCCCTTCTTTTGTGAGGGCCTCGATTACATGCTCCATAGTATCAAGTTTGGCAATGTTTTGATCTGTCACGACACAGACCCGTTTGGCACCCAGGTTCTTGAAATCCATACCAACCTCCTTGGTGGACCCTGGGCCAAACCTGATGCTCGATGCGGCCATTTCGAAAGCATATTCCTTCTGGTGTGCGGGATCTATGGGTGTTGCGAGGTTGCGGATGTGTTGGGATATCAGAGACTTATGTCGATGGTGATGGTGATGGGTGGGGTTAGAATGGCAGGGGCAATTTGGAGGATGGGTAAACTGGATGGCCCGGAGAAGGTTCACAGCCCTAGAAGCAGCTGACGAAGCTATTCTGATAGACGGGAGGCTCATGGCAATCTATATTCTGGTGGTGATTGGAGACAATGAGAGCGGACAGGGGTCAGAGGAGAACCAGGGTAACAGTTAAAAAAATATAGCTATAGCTGCTATGCGTGCGATAGCAGATGCCAATTAACTAACCTACGAGACCCAAAGGCGTAGAAGAAGAATATTATAATAAATGACTGATTATGATTGCGGTTGCTTGCGGGGAAGGGCTGTCTCTCTTATAAGGTCTGTTGGGAGTTATAAGTTTTGCGGGGAGAATAACCGCGGTTTCGGAGCTATTATCCATGCACCATGCATCATTTAATTATTATTTGAACGACTGACAACAGGCTGGGCGATCGGGCCGAGTTATGGAGAACAAGGTCGACATCCGGAGCATGAATGAGATTGATACCTCGGCACAAATACCTGTTAACAAAGTTATCTCGTAAGTTAACCAACAATGTTTTCAATTGACTGATCAATCATACTCAGCTATATCGTAGGTATATTTGTTTGTGATTGAGAAGGCCTTGATAACCAAGCTAGAGAGCAGAGGTATGGTTGCTTACTCTGTACGGAGCCTTTCGAAAGTTTCTTCCTGCCAAGGCGCTATATAACACCATGAAATCTTAATTCCACCAGAATCTCACTTATCTTTAATATATGAAAAATGTTACGGTGCAGTCGCTGGTAATATGGGATAAGGTTGATCCGTTCCGACCTCAACTGCCTATATATATTCAGCTGCTCGTTCATTCAAATATGTTGGACGTCTGAAGTGGTTGTATTGGTAGCCTATCTCAGGGATGCTATATACTATTGTGCGGTGCGCTAGTCCATAATAGGAAGCCTAGGCTCCAACACCTCCCCTTGGACTAGCTACTGTGCAGACTAGCTACTGTCCTACTCAAATCAATTATATCCATCTTCTTTGTCAATCCATCTTGTCTTCCAATTGCTGTATCCATCAAACCCTTTTCTTATTTCACCCATAATCTGACTGACTTCTCAAAAGTTTTTTAATATTTAAAAAAATTGTTATAAAGAATACTTGACTTGACTGACTTATAAGTAGATTCTCTGTATTTCTATCTTTACTTTTATCTCTATTCTTAGTCTTGTTTCTATATCTATTTTTCAATATCTCAATACACTTCTTATTATACTTCTGTCATTCAGTGCTTGTAAGATTTGAGTTCTTGAACTAGCAGTGTTTGATCATAGGCTCTGTATTCTCATAGTAGTAATATTAATATTTATCAAATCATTTAGTGATGAAATTTGCAGCAAATAAGTTGATATGAGTTGTAGTGATAGTGACATGAGTAATCAACTAATTCATCAATTCATTAAAATTTAAATTCTGAATAAAATTTTGTTTGATGGTATAAAAATCATCTAGCTTTATTTTAATAAATTTTTGTTATCAGTCTCTCAGTTCTAGTATAAATAAATCATAATAGATACTCTCAGCTCAATTTTCATCTAAAGATATAAGTTTTATCTTTAGATTTTGAAAAGTTGCAAGATAGATATAAAAATCACTATTTTTGAGCTATAAGTCTCTTTAATTTTTTAGTGATTTGAAGATGTTCTTCTGCATGAGATATAGCATAGTGCTAAGCAAGATTCTTTCATATAGTTACTACTAGAGAGAAATCTTCATTCAGTGATTCTAAAAAATTATATACAGTTGCATTCAAAGATTAAAAAATTCTTGTGTAAAGAAGTTTATTTTTTTTATTTCAAAACTTAATTTTCAGAGAAACTGTGATAGAAGATGTTGTTTATTGTTTGTTAAGAACATTTTTATTTGAATTAAATAAGCATCTGCAAGAATAGAGCTCTTTTATTTCAAATAATTGATTTTAATGAGAATGACTGCATGCTTCTCTTTCAATTTTATCTTTATATTTTTGTAAAATTTATTAACTTTATTTTTGATAAAATTCTTAGTAGTATTTGATAAGAAATCTGAGTTTTTCTCTAGTTTTTGTATGAGTTTTTCTATTTGTCTATTCTGTCTTTTCATGTATTTCATCATCATTCATATCATATTCATATTACTTTTATTTATATTTATTTCATCTTTTTGATTAGTTTCTTCTTTGGATTCAGAGATAGATCTATCATATTTGTATTCAACTCTATTCATATTGTTACTTGCAGAGATAGTCAATAATTCTGCAGCTTATGTTCTTGAAGATATCTGTTTATCTTCTTTTAATTCAATCTGTTTTCTATAATCAAAGCTTTTAAAATAGTTACTTTTTATCAGATTCTTGCTGTAATTCAGTGATGCAATTCTCATAAGATGTTTTATATCTCAAATTAAAGAAGAAGAAGAAATAGAGTGTGAAAGTAGTGCAGAAAACTTTTCAAAAAGAAAAATAAACTATTCAAGTTACAATCTGTTGAACATATGAAGTGGTTGTATTGTATAAAGGGTTAAGCTCTAAGAACTAGAGGCTAGTCCTCCTATAAAACAAGGACAAATTGCTTGAGAAAGGGAAGAAAAGAATGAGATGAGAACTTGAGCTTAAGCAAGCTTGCATAGCATGATCACATGTGCATGTGCAAACAATGACTAGGCTGAGTCAGTCAGCTAGAGTGAATCTAGAGGTTCAACCTCTTATAATACCCCTCTTCTCCCTCTTTGTTATAGGCCTTTACAACTATTTAAAGTTCTTTTTACATCTAGTTTTGCCTGCTGAGAGGTCTCTCAAGTGTTCAAGGCCTTTACTTCTTGTAGGAAACTTGCATCATTTCATGTAGGCTCAGCCCAATCTACTCATTTAACAAGGTATTACTTTTTCCTCTGGTAGGTTCATTTGCTCTGAATTTTCTCAATCTCAAACTCAGATTCTTCTAGGATCTCTATAGTGAGTGACTGCCAGTCAGTTTGCCTCTGACTAAGCAGAGAATCTGTCATTACAGCATGTAAAAGCTTTATATTAAAGACATCATGAATGCTGAGTGGGACATTCAGTTGATAAGTATGAGATTCTATTTTTTCTAGTATAGTATATTGATTGTATTTCACATCCAGCTTCTTGCACAGATGATTAGTTCTCATGTTCTATAAGCTCAATCAGATCTTATCTCCAGGTTGAAAGCTTGAAGCCAGATCTCTTCATCTATTCACATATTTCTCTTGAGATTGCTAAGCATCTGTCATTTTTACTTGAGCTCACTTCAATACTTTGTGAGTCTTCCTCATATAATTATCTGCAAACTCAATGAGATTATATGGTATTTCAACAGAAGGTGCATCAGCTATATCAATGAAGAAGACATGGAAAAGATGCATTAAAAAGAACAGACTCATACCTGTTGAGATAGCATCTCTATTATTGATGACCAGCTCTGCTAGAGGGAGCTATTTACATCAGTCATTCTGTTGAAAGCTAATGTACTTGTGCAGATAGATTTTCAGAGTCTGGTTCAGTCACTTTGTAGCTCCATCAGTCTCTGAGTGATAGACTGTAAAGAGTCATCTCTTAATGTCTAATTTCTTATACATTTGAGTTCAAAACATGCTTGTGAAAGCCAATCCTCAATCTGACACTATCATCTTAGAGATACCATGTTGAGAGATGATGTTGTGAAGAAACACTTTAGTTACTGTCTTCACATCAGTTTTCTTAACTGCTTTTAATATAACCCTCTTGATCAGTCTGTCTATTATAATCATGATGTTCATGTATTCTTTAGAGCTTGATAAGTTCACAATAAAGTTCATAGAAAGCTCCTGCCACATGTGTTCAGAAATGAGGAGAGGCTTGAGCAGTCTCTGATATCAATCTCTTCATGCAGTATTTGATCTGCAAAGATGACAGTTTCTGATCATTCTTCTCACATCAGCAGTATAGTTTGACCAGTAGAACTCATGTCTTAGAACTTCTGCTGTTTGCTCTCACCCAAAATGACTAGTAAAAGATGAGTCATGAGTCTCATATACTAATCTGATTCAAAGAGGTTCAAAGTTTGGCACTCACTTACAATCTTGAAAGAGAAGCTCTTTGTTCTCATTTAAAGAGCACTCAGAAACAGAGGCATTAATGCTGAGTTCAGAAGAAAATCTGAATCTTTTCTCACAAAGAGTTTGCTTCAGATGCTGCAGAATCTTATCATTTTTGTGAGTCTCATTTCACTGAGCTTGAAGAGATATTTCAAATTTCACACTGACAGCAGCCACTATTGATTTCATTTCAGATGTCAATACATTAAACTTAAGTAGTTGAGCTTGTCTCTGCTTGATTCTCTTATCATCAGTACTCTGTGACATGCTCTGCTCCCCTCACAATAGAGTGTTCAGTCCAGTGTTCAACTTCTCTGACCAGTAATCAATTCTGAAGTTGAATTGATAGAGAATATCCATTCAACATAGCTATCTTTCATTTAGTCTGTGTGTAGTCATGAAGTATTCTAGATTCTTATGATCTGTGAGGATCTTGAATTTCTTTACACTTTGTAGCTCAGTGTTTCATTTCTTTAAACACTCAATTATTACTAATAACTTTTTATCATGAATCTCATAGTTGCATTCCACAGGTGAATACTTGCAAGAGAAGAAGGCACATGGGCATAGAATGCTCTGCTCATCATATTGTAGCAGCACTTCTTCTGAGATATAATCTGAGAAGTCCATTTCTAATATAGTCTCACAGTTAGAGTCAAATTGAAGCAGGATTAGAGCAGAGATAAACATTGATTTTAGATGCTTAAAAGCTTCCTCAGTCTTGCTTGTCCATAAAAAAGTTGTCCATAAAAAAGAAATATTCTTGTGTGTAAGAATCATCAGTGAGATTGCAATCTTTAAGAAATCTCTGATAAATTATCTGTAGAAATTGACAAAGCATAAAAATCCTCATATTGTTAGGCTCAGCGTCCGACCGAGCCCGACCGAAGGCCGGTGCCCGGTTAGACTCGACGTCGGATTAAGTTCGGCGCCCGATTAGGCCTAATCCATATCACGTGACCACACGACCATGCAGGTGGTTATAATCCACGCAGGCCCCCAGCACCCCCTTTCATCCCATCAAGCTTAGTATTTCGTTATATAGCAGTTAGCAACGCAGAGAGTCTTTCTTCTTATGCAGCTCGCATTCGCTCCCTAACACAATACTAAGCTTCCCTTCTACCTTCTCACTCAGGTTTCAGCAGAAAACTTGAGTGCCTCAGTTGAATTAGAACCTGCTAGTTCAGAGCCTGACAACGCGTCAGATCAACTGCTAAGACAACAGCACTGTTGAAGACAACGGCTCAATCCAACATCAGATGGCCACCACAGGCTCCCAACCCCCTGGAAGGGCCGAAAGGACTGGCGATACCTCCTAACAAGACCAACTGACCAACCACGCGTCTCAATTGAGGAATTCAGAGAGGCAATCCACTCAGACAGCGACCGTGTTTATAATGAGTTGGCGGCGATCTTTGATGGCATCTTTGACGATGAAAAAACATTAAGGGATACAATCACACGTCTGAGGATGGAACGGAACAACGCCACTGACCAGGCCGCTGTCAAGCAAAGCCAGATTGATGAGCTAATTGCTGAACGCAATGAACTTAGCCACACCCTGGTCCGCATGACAGTCAGCAACCAAGCAGCAAGTCGAGGTGTCACCCCCTCTGAGACTACCCGGAGGTCTGTCAAGATTGATGACCCAAAACACCTCACTGACGGCAAGGAGCCAAAATTTGAACACTGGCTCTCCCGGATGAAGAACAAGCTCCGGGAGAACGCTGACCACTACCCTACTGAACGCATGAGGATTGCATACATCGAAAACCGGACTGATGGGGACGCGGCACGTCACATTGCGCCCCGTATGGAAGAGGACCACCCCGAGCGATATCAGACTGCAGAAGAGATATTTGAGCACCTCAAGTCAATATATGAGGATGCTAACAAGCTGCAAAATGCCAAGAGTGATTATCGCAAGCTGATTATGCACAATGGGGACAATTATCATGAATTTGTCACAAAATTCTTACACCTGGCAGGTGAGGCCAAGATTGCCAGGGGGGACTACAAGACAGACTTCAATGACAAGCTGTCCTTTGACCTCCAGAAGATGGTAGCAGTAGCCAATGCGACCACTGATACATATGCTGAGTTTCAGAAAATCTGTGCGCAGGCAGCTCACACCCTCCAGACAATCAATGCCACCCAGAAATCAAAGAGCTCGCGGGGAAATGGGCCTAATACCTTCAAGCAGAACACCCTGCGGACCGCCAACAGTCAAACACCCCCCAGCATCTCTACAACAAAATCCCCTACTGTGAAGGAGGCCTTGAGCTCTCGTCCGGATATTCAGTGCTACTACTGTAAGGAAAAAGGCCACATTGCCAGGAACTGCCCTGCAAAGCAGAAGTCCCAGCAGGTGATTGCTGAGCTCACAGGGAATGATGCCCCTGAGCCTTCAGCAGATTCGGGAAAAGAGTGAGCCTGAGAGAAGACTCCACCTCAGGTAGTTCAATAGTCTGTGAGAGGTTTGAGATGAAGGACTTGATTGGGGGGAAAAGCTTTAATGTACCAATCAAATTAGCCTACAATGGAATTGCTACTTCTACAAATTCTCTTGCTGATACTGGAGCAAATGGAGCGAATTTTATTGATACCCGATATGCCATAGAATTGGCAAGATTCTTTGATAGGAAGTTTCAAGAACTCCGATTCAAATGCCGCATGAAGGGATACAATGGCGCCCCCGGCGGGGTGATAGACCGCACATTGACCCTAAACCTCTGGGTGGATGGCCGGAGATTTCAGAATGTCCCTCTGCTGGTAACAGACCTAGGCCAGCACCCTGTCATCCTGGGACGGAAGTGGTTGGCAGCACAGGATATATGGCTTGATGTTAAAAACCAACGCCTGGTTTGGCCGAGTGAACGGTCTATCCCTGAACAGGTGGCGGAGCCGATGTTGAAGATAGTACCCTGGTCAGTACTGAAGCGCCCAGACCCCAAGCCTGAGCATCAGGCGGATGTGGAACGAAGAGAGATCAAGCTGGATGAGGAGATCAGACAGGAGCATCAGGCTCAGCTCCGCAGATTGAAAGGGACCAGCTCAGTCGTGATGCCTGAGACGAGGCAGGGGCTGACCTGGGAGGAGACAGCACCACAGATGATGGATATGAACTTCATTGGGGCTGCTTCCTTCCATGGTTATATGAAGAACAAGAAGTCAACAGTCTTCATAACCAGTCTGTATGAAATTGATAAACAGCTTGAGGAGAAGCGGGGTTTAGTGGGAGCTGAGGATGAGTCTGATGAGGAGCTGATCAGCAACTTACCAGAATGGTTGAAAGGCCGGGAGGACTGCTTCTCAAAGAAAGCATCAGATGAACTGCCCCCCCTACGGAAGAATGTTGATTTTAAAATAGAGCTCCAGCCTGATGTTGACCTCACCCAGGGCATTGGACATGCGCCTCTATATAAGATGAATCTAGAGGAACTAGAGGCAGTGAAGACCTACCTTGAAGCCAACCTAGCAAAGGGTTTCATCACCCCAAGTTCAGCCCCCTACGCCTCCCCAATCCTGATTGCCCGTAGTGGGAAGAAGCTACGATTCTGTGTTGACTTTCACAAGCTGAATGCTATAACCAAACGAGATCAGTATCCCTTGCCCCTGATAGATGAGCTGATGGACCAACTCAATGGGGCGAAATACTTTACAAAGTTGGACATTCGGCAGGGGTTCCATCGCATCCGAATGGACCCTGAGTCTGAGGACCTGACCACCTTTAGAACCCGCTACGGGACCTATAAATATCGGGTGGTCCCCTTTGGCCTTACAAACGCCCCTGCCTGCTTTCAACGGTTTGTTAACAGTATCTTCTTTGACTACCTGGACAAGTTTATGACAGCATTCATGGATGATCTTCTAATCTATAGCAAGAATCTGGAGGAGCACAAGCAGCAGGTAAACTCAGTGCTAGACCGACTAAAGACAGCGGGTTTGCAAGCCAGCATCCAGAAATGTGAGTTTGCAGTCCAGAGGACAAAATACCTAGGGTTCATCATCAGTACAGAAGGGATTGAGGCAGACCCAGAGAAGACAGCTGCCATTGTGAGATGGCAGGCCCCCACCACAGTCAAAGGAGTCCAGTCATTCCTAGGATTTGGCAATTTCTACCGACGATTCATAAGGAACTACAGCCGAATCGCAAAGCCACTGTACCAATTGACAAAGAAGACTACCCCATTTGTGTGGACATCAGAATGCAAATCAGCCTTTGAAAAACTGAAGAGGCAGCTGGTGGAGGCTCCAACACTGCGTTACTATGACCCTGAGCGGGAGACTCGTATTGAGACTGACGCCTCTGACGGAGTAGTGGCTGGGGTACTAAGTCAAAGATTTGAAAATGACCTTTGGCACCCAGTAGCCTTCTATTCAAAGACAATGAATGGTGCAGAGCTTAATTATGAAGTTCATGATAAGGAAATGCTGGCAGTAGTCCGGGCCTTACAAGAATGGCGGGCAGAGCTTGAGGGACTACAACGGGAGGAACGATTCAAGATCCTCACTGATCATCGTGCACTGGAATACTTCATGACTACCAAGAAGCTGAATGCACGTCAAGCCGCTGGGCAGAGTTCCTCTCCCGTTTCTACTTTGAGATCAAGTATCGACCAGGCAAGGCCAACCTGCTAGCAGACGCACTGAGCAGGCCTGAGCAGGTTAGAAGGCAACAGGACGGCCGTATGCAGATCCTCCTAGGACCAGAGACCCTCGACCCCCAGATCACTCCCTCTACAGACATTGCTAGCATCAACTCCTCAGAGAAAGAGAGCATTGCTGAATGCATAGTGTCTCTAAACAAGACAGCCACCTCAATTGAGCCCCTGCGGCAGCAGGCAGATGATGAGAATAGTCCCTATACAATGGAGGACAATGTGCTACGGTACAATGGAAGACTAGTGGTGCCTGTTCAGGAAAAGGAAACCCTGATAGCCAAGCTACTGCAGGAAATTCATGATCAAGCTTCAACAGCACACCCTGGAGGACGAAAGACCCTGGCCCTGGTGCAATCACGCTATTGGTGGGCCACCTGGCGGACAGACGTCCTACGCTATATTCGGAACTGCCATGTGTGCCGGATCAGTAAAATTCCAAGAGATAAGACTCCTGGTTTGCTAAAGCCATTACCAATACCAGAACGGGCATGGCAGCATATTGCAATGGACTTCATGGACGTGCCGAAAAGCAAAACAGGTTATGATGCCATTTTGGTCATAGTATGCCGGCTAAGCAAGAAGACAATCTCCATTCCAACCACCCGGGGAGTTACAGCCCAGGAGCTGGCCCGACTATTCATTCGATTCTACTATTCATACAATGGGGCGCCTGACTCAATTGTCTCTGACCGAGGCCCCCAGTTCATATCAAGCTTTTGGGATGAGTTTACACAGATCCTGGGCATAAAACTGAAACTCTCAACGGCGCATCATGCACAAACTGATGGACAGACAGAAGTGGTGAATCAATACATTGCCACCCGTCTTCGCCCCTATGTCAGTTACTACCAAGACGACTGGGATGAGTGGCTGCCCATTATAGACCATGCCTCCGCAGCTACCCCAAACGCTTCCACAGGGATCTCCCCCTTCCTCGCAGCAAATGGATATGAACCCCGAATGTCATTTGACTGGCAACCACTGGCGGAGAAATTGGACATGAATGAGAAAAGAAATCGAGAAGCAGCAAGGAGCTTCATTCACCGAATGAGAGAGATCTGGAACCAGGCGAGTAAAGGCATAAAGACAGCACAGGAACAGATGAAGAGGCAGACTGACAAGCACCATCGAGAGCCTGACTTTGCAGTAGGAGATTTTGTTTATCTAACATTGAAATCATACAAGATGGATCGACCAAGCCGTAAACTGGCAGAGCAGAATGCCGGCCCCTTCAGAATCCTGGAAAAGGTGGGCAATGCCTACAAACTGGACCTCCCCATAACAATGAAAATTCATTCAATCTTCTCCCCAGACAAGCTACGCAAGGACTCCAGAGACCCTCTACCTGGCCAGACTATCAGACCACCAGACCCAATTGAAATAGATGGTGAGAATGAATGGGAAATAGATCGTATACTGGCCAGTAGAATAAGCCGGAGCAAGCTGCAGTATCGGGTGCGCTGGAAGGGGTTTGATGAGGATTCTTCATGGTACCCCGCTCGCGACTTCAAAGGATCACCACACGCCATACGCGACTTCCATGAGGCTAACCCTACAAAAGCTGGACCCCCAAGGCGACTAGATGAGTGGCTGAAGGCATGGGAGACAGACAGCTACCTGAAGGACGAGGTTGATGACGACCTACCGGCATGAGGACATGCCTGCCCCTAGACCGGGGGGTGATGTTAGGCTCAGCGTCCGACCGAGCCCGACCGAAGGCCGGTGCCCGGTTAGACTCGACGTCGGATTAAGCTCGGCGCCCGATTAGGCCTAATCCATATCACGTGACCACACGACCATGCAGGTGGTTATAATCCACGCAGGCCCCCAGCACCCCCTTTCATCCCATCAAGCTTAGTATTTCGTTATATAGCAGTTAGCAACGCAGAGAGTCTTTCTTCTTATGCAGCTCGCATTCGCTCCCTAACACATATATCTTTAAAAGTAGTAGATATTGCTCATTTCAAAACAGCTTTAATCTTCTCTGAATTCATTTGTATATTCTTGCTCACTTCAATGATGAATTCAAGATATTTGTGCTGTTCATCTCAAACTCACTCTTTCTGATGTCTGCCTGCAAGCCTGCTTCTCATAGACATATAAGCATCTTTTGTACATGCTCATGATGCTCCTGTAAGCTTCTTGAGAAAAATATCAAGATGTCATCTAAATAGATTGAGCAGAAGTTATTCAGATATCCACATAATGCTCAGTTGATATATTTTTGAAATGTACTCAGAATATTGGCAAAACCAAAAGGTGTAATCAGTCACTTAAATAGCTCATATCTGGTTCTAAAGGCCATCATCCACTCATCACCTTCCATGATTTGAATCTTGTGAAAAGCTGCAATAATATTCAGCTTAGTGAACCACTTAGTCTGTCCAATTCACTGTAGAGTCTCACTGATTAATGATAGAGGATATCAATTCTTTTGAGTGATTTTGTTAAGAGCTTGATAGTCTACACAGAATCTTAGCTCACTTTCAGACTTCTTTGCAAATAGTACAGAGGCAGCTGCAGAGAAGTTGCTCACTCTAATAAAACCCTTATCTAGATAATGTATAAGAGTTTTTCACAAAGTCAGTAGTTCCTCTCAAGACATATTATATAGTGGGCCCCAAGAGGGTTGTTCCACACTATCATCAGCCTTTTTAGTCAGTTCAATCTCATGATCTCTACCTGGGCCACAAAGTGAAGGTAGAGTGTTAGCGGCTTCCTTATCAAATATGTCTAAAAACTCATGATAATGTTCAGACAACTTTTCTCTAGGGTCAATCTTTGATTTCACTTCTAGAGTCTTTTGAATGTCAGTTAAACTGACAGTGAAGATCTCAATGTTTCACTTCTCTCAAGTGCTCACAAGCCTAGAGAAGCTTACAGCAGAGATGGAAATCACATTAGCTTTTGTGTTTGAACTAGGCTCTATCTCTATGTCATTCTCTACAAATCTCACAATTCTTCAATAAGGGATTATAGTCATCTTTTGCTGGGCTAGCCAGAGGTCACCTAGATATATATCATGATCATGTAACCCATTCACCATGTAGAGAAAGGCTCATTTACTTACATGACTATCTATATCAATTTGAATGCTAGTCACTATGCTCATGAAGAGTCTCATGAAGTCTTCAAAGCTAGTCATTTTAACAGAGAAAATTTCAATACACAGGAGCTTATGCTTGTTAATGTAGAATTGAGTAATAAGATCATAGACATTACATCTACTGTTTATCATTGCTTTAGTTGAAGAGGCATTATCTACTAGAGCATCAACAGTGAAGGGTTTGAATATCATCTTAGATTTAAATCCTCTTCATTACTTCTTCATAAGCTTCTTATTTCACTTCTTCTAGTGTCTTTTGATTGAAGCTACTCTTTTTCCTGAATTCTCACTCATATTCACATCATCATCATTCAGCACCAGCTTGGAGACCACCTTAGCTATTGTGGGGGTGGCAGAGTGTCTGAGAGATTTGAACAGACAGCTCTTAATTATATGACCTTCAGCTCTGCATCTCAGACATAGGTCTTGCTCTCTTCTTCAATTAACCTCTGTCTAATTTATCAATTTGATATGATAAGCATTTGAGGTCACAGCATTAGAAGAGAGATCCATCAGATCATCAGCAGAAGCTTAAGACTGATTTCATCAATTGTGAACAGCATGACAAAGTAGAGAATATGGATTAGACATTATATAATATAAAGAAGATCTGTTCTCATGATCTTTAGATCACTGCCTTAAAGTCTTAAGCTCAGAGAGTTGATGATCAACTAATCTAAGCTTCTTGCAGTAATTCTTGTAGAGAGATGATTCTCTTATACCCATCATGCCTTCCCTCAGCTCCATGCTTAGAGTGGATTTTAAATACCTCTTTTTAATGTGATCATCTCATCTGTGACCATCAGCTTCCAGCAGTAGCTGATTAAATTTAAGCAGAAAGTCAAAGAGAGCTCTTCTACTCTGTCATAGATTGTTGAGCTTTTGCATAGTCTTTTTCTATCATGTGAGATCACTAAAGAGCATGTGCATCTGCTTCAGTAAGCTCTCTATCATGAAGTTAATCTTGTTCTTATTATTCTCAACTCAGAGGTAAATTTAAGCTGCTGTCATTTCTTTCAGTCTCAAGTACACATATCAAACACATTCCTCATTATTATCTAAAGCTTTTCCATCGATCTTAAGTTTTGATTGAAGCTTTAGCTCCCACTGAGGATAGTGCTTCAGATTAGAATCATTATACTTCTTGCAGTTCAGCAGCTTGGTCTTTGATCTTCTGACTGCAATAGATGATTGTGAGTTCAATTGAGAGAGAGTTGATGTCAGAGTGTTCAAAGCTTGTCATAGATTAGCTATTTCAGCTTGCTGAGCTGCTATTAAATCTCTGTTCTCATGCTGAACCTGTTTCTGCTGTTGAAGAAACATCATTCATTGTTGTTCAAAGCTGCTAAGGGCATCCCCACTCATTGCTTCATATTGATTCATTTGTGTATTTGTTGTACAAGTCTGTCACTTTATCTTGTTCAGCTAGATATTTTCAATGTTGCTCATTCATTTGTTAGCACAATTGCTAACCCAGTCTATTCATATACCAGTGCTATCACTGAACTTCATGATGCAGGATTTAAGACTCTCAATAGTCTATCATATGTCAGCATGTTTGCTGAGCTTCATGATACAGAATTAAGGCTCCCAGTGGCCTATCAATGAAAGGAGTGAAGCAATTCATAATGTAAAGGGTTAAGCTCTAAGAACTAGAGGCTAGTCCTCCTATATAAAAAGAATGAATTGCTTGAGAAAGGGAAGAAAAGAATGAGACAAGAACTTGAGCTTAAGCAAGCTCACATAGCATGATCACGTGTACACGTGCAAATGATGGCTAGGCTGAGTCAGCCAGTCAGAGCGAATCTAGAGGTTCAACTCTTTATAGGTATTTCACATGTTCTATTCTGTACTTCTCAATATATGATGAAACTACATGCAAAAGAAAATTGAAGAGGTACAAGAGTTCAAATTGAAGTCTGTCATATTGGATGTTCATTCAATCATGGAGGAAATATGCTCTTGATTGAACCTTTTCAAAGAGGTTAAGAAAGCTGTCCAAGCAGTTAATTCTTCAGTCAACATAGCTCAGACTGAAAATGCAGCTGCAGGTTCCAATAATAGCAGCAATGTTCAAAATAATTCAGCCTGTGGGGGTCAACCCAGGGGATGCAGAGGCTATTGAACAGATAGATGTTCAAATTCTGTCCTCTCAATCTGCCTAGAATATGAGCATTATCATGATGAGCTTCGCTGAGCAGTCAATCTGAATAGCACTTCTAAAAAATGAAAGATCAACAATACAGTGAGAATAGAAAAATATAATAATAAGAAGAGTAGTGAGGGTAAAAAAACTCTGCCAATTGCAAATGGCAGCTCTGAGACATTTCAAATGATGAATCTAGTGCAGGTCATTGAGGTGTTTGTGTACTCTGCTGAATTAATCACCAACTCACTCACCATATGAGATAGCAGAGCTGGATGTCATATTGCATATGATCAATCATAATTTTCCCAAATAATGAAGATTAGCAGCTCTACAATTCAAGTGGTCAATAAGACTACTTTGAAGGTTCAAAGGATCAAAGTCACCTCCATCTCAGTTGGAGAAAGATTACTTAAATTTGGCCATGTCTATTTGATGCCAGACTTATCTGCCAACCTCATATCCACTGGCCTATTGGACTGCCAGAGCTATTTTCACCGTGATCTGCAGGTAGATACTGGAAATAACTTCGAGATAATAGCATATACAGAAAATAATATCTTCTATGTGAATTTGAATTCCAATAATATATATATTCTATCTGATATTCTCTTTATGTTTGGGGTATTATGAATGATTTGGAGCTTGGACCACTGGCATACTTGATAGTTCTAAAGCCCAGGATGATTTCAATAGATTATGATCTGAATGCTGCATCACTGGGTCTTCTCAATTGTGATGATGTAGAGCAGCTAATTAATCTGAAGGATCTGAATACTGATATCTTCATTTTATCCCCATCAATCTGACTCCTCACTATTATGCTAAAGCAGCTACTGATTGATGAGTGGCATTAGTGATTGAGTCATATCAGTGAGAAGAATCTAATTAAAATGTCACAGAAGCTCTGTTTTAAAATTGCCATCATCAATCTAAAGAAGCTATCATTCTGCACCACATATGTTAAAGTCAAGCATAAATGTGCAAGTTATAAAAATACTTCACTATACTGTGCCATCTGCAAAGATCTTAAGATTTGAGTGAACCTATTTGAGGGTGGAGAAATGCTTGATAATGAAGAAGATACATCATCTTATATGGGTAAGAAGCTCACAGTGATGATCACTGATGATGCCACACAAATGCAGTGAATCTTTCTATTGAAGTACTACAATAAAACTCTAAAATATATACAGACCTTCAATCAATTTATGAAGAATCTGCTCAATCACAGTGTTGTGATTATTCACTCTGACTGCAGTGAGTTGAATTCAAACACTGTAGCTGCCTATGTGATGAGTGAGGGTATTAAATGAGAATCAACCCTGCCTCACACTTCACAGCAAGATGGTGTGTCTGAATGTTCAATTGATTTGATTATTGAAAAAGTTTGAATGTTATTAATAGATTCCTCCTCCCCTCTCCAGATGTGGGGTGAGGTGGTAATTGCAGTAACTGAAATGCTTAATCTTATGCCAATATCAGCCAAGCTCTATAAAAGCGTAGAGGATCCAGATCTGAAGCTGGTTACTCTGTATGAAGCTTGACTCAGAGCTCTGCCCTCTGCATGTGGTTAGAATAAGATATAACTAAGTTCATTATATTCAGCAATTAGCTTATCAATCTGACTTTGCTTGATAGTAATCTAATTAATAGTATTATATCATTTCATTTTCCAATATGTGATTATATCTTTCAATATTTTTTTATCATCAAAGATACTATTACAGATTATCATCAACTCATTATGAACATGATCGCTGTCTGAGTGGATTGCCTTTGAATTTCTCAATTGAAATATATAATTGATCAGTTGATATTATTAAAAGATATCATCAGTTCTTTTGACCTCTTTCAAAAGATTAAAAGCCTGCAGTGGTCATCTGATGCCAAATTGAGCTGTTGTCTTCAATAGTTGATCTGATATATTATCGGACTCTCAACTAGTAGATTATAATTCAACTGAGAAACTTGAGTTTTTTGCTAAAATCTGAGTGAAATAATAGAAGAAAATCTTAGTATTATATTAGAGAGTGAATGTGAGCTGCAAGGAAGAAAACTCTCTCTATATTACTAACTGCTATATAATAAAATTCTAAGATTAATGAGGAAAAAAAGATGTGTATATATGTGTGTGTATATATGTTTTTATTTAATATCTAGTTAATTATTATATCTAAAGAGCATGTGATTTAGTAGAGTGTACACTGAACTATAGAGTGAGTAGAGCTACATTTGTAGATGATTATCTATATAGTAGCTATCTTACAAATAAGGTAAAATGAGTTGCATATTACTACACTAGCAGAGTCTGTAAGTCAATTGTCATAGAACAGAAGTTTTGAGAATTTTTAAGTTTATAAGAGAGAGATAGAGAAGATAAATAAAAAGAAAGACAAAGAAGAAAAGAATGAAAGAAAGAAAGAGAAAAAAGAGAAAAGATAATAAAGAAAATAAGAGTAAGACAGAAGAGAAAATGATTTATGAGATCTGATCTGAAGATTCATATGAGTATATTAAACAGATATTCTGATAGAAGGCTGTTTCTCTTAGTTAGTTGTCAAATTGTAGAGTCTCACATAAGATTGTCAGTATCTCATGAAGATTATAGATAGATCAGTGTCACTTTGCTGCTTTATGTGCAAGAGTGCAATAGTAAAAATGTTCTAAAATTTTACTATATCTGCACTGGCAGTAGCACTCTGTATCTTCATACTTAAGATGACTATAATAGATTGCAAAGTCTTCATGATCTGATTAGATAGTATAGAGCTTTTCTAATATGAAGTATAAAAGTTTTATCTTCATTAAGACTCTCTTTAGTGAAATCTTTAGCTTTATATAGTATTTAAGCAGGTTTTTGACCCAGTAATTCTTGAATGCCTATGTGATTTATTTCATATTGTGATATTTTATATAAGCTAGTGTGTCTATATTATTAGATCTAGATACTGTGCTTGTACTTACTGTCAGCACTATGACTGCTTTGACTTCAAGATCTATCTTTTCATTATCAGTCATATCTATGTGATCTGAGACTCATCTAATAATTATTTTGCTCTGAGTGATCAATAAGAGTCTATCTCTGCTTTGTCAAATCTTTATAAGTTTTAAAAACTGCACAAAGACTGACTGACTAAAGGTGTTTGACATGAATTCAAAAGCTCATGCTATCTTCAAATTGTCTAGACAAATGTAGATATTGCTGGTATACTTCATCTGAGAAGAGATGATGATTTTTTTTAAGCTTTGAAGAGCTGTTATTATCTTTATATTAAAGATCTCTGCTTTATTCATTGACAGATTTTCTGTAAAGACTAGATAATGCTTACTATCTTAGCATATAGCTCATTCTGCATCAGTTGTATACTGCAGACATACTATATATGAATTATTAGTAAAGATCATCGAATTCAGAGAATTGCATTATTGCAGCCAGCTCTTAAAGTTTCATATTATCTGTTTCTTTATGCAGTCTGTCTTATACTCAATCTGCAATTCTTCTTTTCTGAGAATTCTTATTCAAAAGAATGTGAGTAGATGGTCATGTGCTTCTATATCACATCAGCATAACTAAATGCTCTAGATAGATATGTGGTATAGAGCTGGGTGATAGCTACTTTATTGAAGTATCTCACTAGCAGATATCATTTGTTCAGATTTTTAATTCTTACTGCAAAGACAGTATGCTAGTTGTTTAATGTCTCTTTTATTGACATGATTTCTAGCATAAAGTGTAGAGCTAAAATAGATATAATCTTGTAGACTGATAGTGCCTCTTACAAGATATCATTAAGAGTTAGATCTAGCTTTCTGACTAGACAATTTATTTAATTAAAGATTTTTCTTTTCTTCTTCATTCATGTAACTTCAGATCACTAGATCACTACTTTATAGCAGAGCACAGAGAGCATACAAATCTGAATAGATTATATAAGTAGTTGTACTAAGACATCTCTTGCTGTGTTGCTTAGTATCTATATGTCATTAAACATCTGTCATGTCTTAGTTACCATGATCTCTATGTACTTTTTGAAGCTTAGTTTTACATGTGAGTATAATTACATGATGAAGATAAATCTAGCCTCAGTGCTGGGTCTAACAAAAGCTCAATTTATCTATTTAACTAGTAAGCTATAATGAGAATATTAAATATAATTGAGATTAAAGTAAATAAATTTTATTTTATATTATTAATAATTATACTTTAATATTATATTCTAATTTAAAAAAGTACTTACTCTCAAGCAGATATACTAAAATACAAGAAAAGAGTCAAATAAAATATATTAAATTTATTAGTAGATTAATTATTTTATTTATTTATTTATTATATTTTTATAAATTTTTTTTTATGTTTCATTAATATCTAAGTCATTATTATCAAATTCTTATAAAAAAACTATGATTTATGTAATAGTTTAATAGTAATAGAGTTTAAAAAATATAAATAGAATTAATCTTCAACTCAATAATTATTAAAATAAAAAGAATTTATATAAAGATATAAGATCTGCTTACTGAATTTTTAAAGCTTTTGAGAAAGAGAAGTTTAGTATTATATTATAACTTAACTAGAGACATGATAAAGAAAGGATAAAAGTTCAATTTATCTATTTAACTAAACAGTTATGATGGGAATTATAATGCGAGAAGTTGGGGTTGAGGTTGGGGTTGGGGTTGGGGTTAGGGTTAGGGTTAGGGTTAGGGTTAGGGTTAGGGTTAGGGTTAGGGTTAGGGTTAGGGTTAGGGTTAGGGTTAGGGTTAGGGTTAGGGTTAGGGTTAGGGTTAAGGGTTAGGGTTAGGGTTAGGGTTAGGGTTAGGGTTAGGGTTAGGGTGAGGGTTAGGGTTAGGGTT
>NW_011371385.1:0-3510 GCF_000150735.1 Paracoccidioides brasiliensis
ATATAAGATATTTTTATAAAATCTAAAAAAAGGGTATAAGGAGTTTTTAATATTAAATTATTTATAATTTAAAAAGATTTTATAATAGCTTATAAAATAATCTTCTAAAATATAAATATTGATAATATTTAAATATTTTCAAATAGTTAAACACTATTTAAAAAACTTTAAAAATATGAAATTTAAAGTAATTAAATAAATTTTAAATTAATTTATAGTGAAAAGAATTAAAATAAAAAATAAAAATATTCAAATTTACTTACTTTGAATATCTAATTATGTAGATATTCTAGAAAATAAAAAAGTAGATTTAATAGTAAAAATTAAAATTGGAACTTAAAAAGTAATTTAAAAAATTATATTCTAATTATTTATTAAAAAAATAATTAAAGAACCATATCTTGATAAATAAATAAAGATTTGAAAAAAGAAAAAGAAAAGTACTCAATATACTAGATATAAAATAAAATTATAATAGAAATTTTCATTAATAAAATATAAATAAAATATTTTTCTTTATAATATAATTGAAATTTAAATATAACTAGTTTAAATTATATATAAAAAAATTTAAAGATTCTTTGAACTTTGATAGATATAGTTTTTATAATATAATTAAAAATTCAAAATATATTCTAATAAATTATTGATTAAACAATAAAATTATAATAAAAGAAAAAAAAAATACTTAATTTATCAATTAAATAATTTAATTAATAAGTGAGTAAATCATATAAGTGAGTGAATTACTTTTTACTCTTCATACAATGAGAAATGCTTTATATCAAAAATGTTAATCATACAAAGAAATAATATCTCTACTTACAAAGAAAGACTGCTTTTAATCATTCAAGCACTTAAAAAGAATTAAATTTCAAGTGTATAAGCTGCAGTAAAGATATATGAAGTCTTTTATACAACTTTAACTCATGATATATATGATTGTGCAGTACATGTTGACACTTTTTTAACAAACTAAAAATTAAATCTTACAGAGAAAGAAGTTTTTGTTTAATGAATTTTAATTATAAATAAGTAAAATCAGTCTTTCTGAATTATAGCTGTATAAGAAATAATTAATCTTCTTCTTATCAGTTGAGAATTTAACTTCTCATTCATAGTGAGTGAATGCTAAGTATGAAAATTTGTCAAACATTATAATGAGCTGAAATTCAAGTTCTTATACAAGTATGATCATCAGCAAACTATATGTGAAAATTCTGAAATTATCTATGAGTAATTTAAACTTGTACAAAACACTACTATGAAGTATAAAATTCTGAACAATGATATTTTTAACTTTGATGAGATAGAGTTTCAGATGAATGTAATTGAGACTATTAGAATGATGATTGAATCTGAAAGAGTTGAGAATTTTAAACTTGTATAGTTTGAAGATTGAGAATAAATGATTGTTATTGCTGAAGTTAATACAACTGACTGAGTCTTGCATATAATGATTATTTTCAAAGAAAAGATGCATCAATTCTGCTAATTTGAGACAGAAAGACTACCACATAACTGAGTGATTGAAGTCAGTGAGAATGACTGAATCACTGATTAGCTGAACTTATACTGACTGAAAAAATTATTCAATAAGAAGACTTTATTCTGTACAAAGAACAGATATTAACTATTGATTTTAAACTGACACTGAAGTCATATCTTAGCTGAATTTGATCAATTTTGCACTGAAAATTAGATCATTGCTCTCTATATATTATCATATTTCTCTCATCTTCTTCAGTCATTGAATATTGACTGCTTCTCATCTCTGAAAACTGCATATAGATAGCAGATAGAAAATCAGATACAGTTTGAGATCAATTATATTGATAAGAAGAAGTTTCTGAGTCTCTATTCTACAGTTCAGATACAGACTTTGACTAAAAGCAGCATCAAAAGTAGATTTAGAGCTACTCAGATGAGTTTATACAATTCTGAGCAGATTCTCTTATACTTTAATATTATAAGTACAGTCTGAAGATCAAAAATGAGTGACTGTTATTGCTGAAGTCAATGCAACTGACTAAGTCTTGCATATAATGATTATTCTCAAAGAAAAAATACATCAATTCTGCTGATATGAGACAGAAGAGCTATCATGCAACTGAGTAATTGAAATTAGTGAGAAAAATTAAATCATTGATCAACTGAGTTTATATTAACTAAAAAAAATGTTTAATAAAAAGACTCTATCTCATATAAAGAACAGATATTGACTATTGATTCTAGACTGATATTAAAGTCATATCTCAGCTGAATTTAATCAATTTTTCACTGAGCATTAAATCATTGTTCTCTCTATATCATCATATTTCTTTTATCTTCTTCAATTATTGAATGCTGGCTGCTTTTTATCTCTGAAAACTATATACAGATTGCAGATAGAAAATCAGATACAGTTTAAAATTAATTATATTGATAAGAAAAAGTTTTTGAGTCTTTATTCTGCAGTTCAGATGCAGGCTCTGATTGAGAGCAATATTAAAAGTAGATTTAAAGCTGTTCAGCTGATTTTGTACAATTCTAAACAGATTCTCTTACAGCTTAATATTATGATACATATTCTCCTCTTTTCAGAGATCTCTTATAGCTTTCAGATCTTCTGAGTGATAGTCACATTGTATAATATATGTGAATTAAAGTAGCAGACTAAGGAAGTTAAAGAATATATCAAACACTGTATATAGAGCTCACTCAGTTCAATCAATCATACTCTAAATTAGCTGATCAAAAGATATTAAATGATAATATACAGTGCTACTATTTTAGAAGCTAAAAATAAAGAGTTAAGAGCTCAAAATATTAAATAAAAAAGAAAGCAAGAAAGAAACTATATATATATAGCTCAAAAAAGTATTTTGAAAGTTGAAAAAAACTTAAATTATATATAAAAAATTGATGAATCAGAGCAGAGAGTAATTGAGACTGCTGAGTTATAATCATAAAAATATGCAGAATCATAGTGTAATATCTATGAAATTATTGAGCATACTGTTTATATATACTCTAAATATATAGAAAATAATTTATAATATAATTTGCTAGTTTTTCTTTATAGTTGAGACTTTGAAGATATTCTCATTGTACAAATAATAAGAAGTAATTTATTCATTTATATAATTTACTTATTTATTGATTATATTATGATCTTTCTATTTAATAATAAATTAAAAAAAAGTTTTTAATTAAATTTATAATAAAAATAAAAATTATCTCTAAAAAATAAAGTTTAATTTTAAATATATTTAAAATTTAATTTATAAAAATTAAAAAAATATTTTTTATAGAAACTTTTATTAAGATTTTTTTATATTAATTTAATTTAATTTAATTTATTTTATACTATATTAAGTTATTTATTTTATTTGAAATGATAGAGAGACTAAATTAAATTTATAAACTTTAAAGATATTTTTTATTAAAAAATTATTAAATATTATATTATTTTAAAATAAAACTCTATAATTATATAAATTAATTACTATTTATTAGTTAGATTAATAA
>NW_011371385.1:3727-19388 GCF_000150735.1 Paracoccidioides brasiliensis
TACTATTTAATTTTATATTTATATTTTTATTTATTATTTTTTTCTTTCTTTTATAGTACTTGTAGTATTTATATTTCTACTCTTTTATGATATTAGTTATAGTGCTTTTTATACTTTCTTTTAATATTTAGTTTAGTTACATTAAGTGTTCTCATACTGTCATAACATTGTAATTAGCATCATTATAAAAAAAGCTACAATGTAACCATTCTATTTTAAAAACATGATTCTGCACCATAAGTTCAATTTCTTTTGTGCAGGATAATTTCTTATTAAGTAGGATATCTCAGCCAAACTTTGTACGTAAATATTAGTTAATCTTGTTATTGTTGTGGTCGAAGCTAGCTAACTATATAGGGTTCATCACGTCCGGTATGGTGGCTGCCCGGGCAACCAGCGCCCAACTCTCCAACAAATATTCTGTAGGATCTTCTTGTTGTTGAGGTTGAAGCTAGCTAGCTATATAGGGTTCATCACGTGCGGTGGAGTGGTCGCCCAGGCTACTAGGGCCCAACAACCCAACTAGGGCCCAACAGCCCAACATATTCAGCTTCTACTAGCTGTCTTTCAGCGTTGCAGCCAGGGGTGTCAGCATGTATTAGCAGGTAGCCCTCTGGTCACGTGCTTTCTGATCATATCAACGTGTGGTTTAACACGAAGCTAGATCACAACGACATTCTCATCCAACATAAAAGAAGATGTAAAAGTAAAGGCCATATGTGAATGCCCCTTTCAGAGAAAGAATACCCTTTGAGGCAAAAAAGGGTTTTAGATGAAATAGTGTAGATTAAAGAACAGGTTTTAATTTGCACATGTCATCTCTTATCTTGTCCTTGAATTAGAAATACTTATAACAAGTATATCCGTTGCGCCAACAATTGTCAGCTGGTCCATGACAGTGGCGATGGATTTTTTCTCCACCATAGAACTCACCGCGACCCATCCGGCATCTTCGATAGGGGTCACCGTTGGCGCCCGTTTGCCGGGTGTGATCTCGCACGCAGCCGCTAGCAAGGGGCGGGGGACGTTGTATTGGCAGAGGACATATTTCTTAGCAGCTGGGACGGGGGTACAATTGTTTAGCTTTTGTATGTGTAGAAGATTTATGTTCGCGAGTAGACTTACCGATGACGCCGCGTATTCTGGATTCAATGAGCTCGACAAGCCCGTGAGTGGTTTTACGGGATTTGACAAGGACAGCTGTACTTTCGACAACGGTTCCTATAGCTTTTAGACCTGCTGCTTTCATTGTTTCCCCGGATTCTTAAGGAACGAGCATTAGTATGATTTAGACGGCTCCATGCAATAACCAAAGTAAATGCAATTCAAAAAAATGATATACACACCAACTAAGTCTACAATACCATCCGCGACGCCCAGTGCGCAAGCAGCCTCCACGCTGCCGCCAACATATTTGATTTTCGTACTTGAAGACTGTTTCCCCTCTAACTTTGCAAAATATCCCTGTGTTAGCCCTGTAAAGCTGGTGACAACATGTTTCCCAACTAATTCCTTGGGATCCATTATGAGCCCCTTCTGTGGGACCTGGACTTGTAATTTGCAGCCACCAAATCCCAGATCAAGCATCTCTTCGACACCGGACACCTCGTCGGGCAGGAGGTTTGCATCATGTTCAGCCACTTGATCGCGGCCGGTGATGCCTAGGTCGACACGGCCCTCACCAACAAAGGTGGGGATATCAGCTGCCGGGAGGAAAATGATGGCGATGGGGAGATTTTTGACAAGGGCGATGTCAAGGCGGGTTTCGCGGCGAAATTGGATGTCGGAGCCCGCCAGGAGGTCGATGGCAGACTGCTGGAGGCGGCCCTCTGTAGGGTATTGTTAGACATGTTCTTTGGGAGTGTGTTTTCCTTTTCCTTTTTTTTTCTTCCCACCTCCCCCTCCCTTTTCTCCTGTTTCCTGCGTAGTTTTTGAAAAGGATCAATTGGGTCATCGGCGCTATTTGAGGGGTAGTGATTATATGGGGTCTTGACTTGCTTTTAGGGATTGCGAAGAGTAACCGTCCTTCTAGGCTTGCGTTTTTATTAGTAAAATTTGGACGTAATAAAATAAGACAATGAGCTTACTGGTTGACAATATCCATCTTATCATGTGGATGTCTCTGGGAATGGAGGAAGGCCGAGAGATGGTTCCTGGCGGCGGTGCAAGACAAATATTCTAGTCAACGGATTTTTTATAAAAAAATCGTAACAAAATCCGAATTGGATTGGGCAGAAGGTAATTGAAAGATAGGATAGTTAATATAAGGGAAGTAAAGAGAAAATATATGTATCGAGGAAATCAATTGAGGGTAGCTGTTGAAGTGAGCATGAGCACTGAGTACTGAAAATGTTACAGGAGTTAAATACTCCGTGGTGTAAAGTTATTATTATGAACTGGTCAAATTACCGGGCCTAAAATTCATTGAGTGATCAACGTGCAAAGTCAAAGAAACCAAGCAAGTAGAATAAGAGCAGTCGGAACCATCTGTGCCAGCCCTTGCAGCAAAATACTTAAGTTAAATTTCTAAACTCGAAATTGATGGGGATGCAAGGTCTTTTCAATATCTAAAGCATATATATAAACAACCGCTATGGTTCGCCTTCCCAATTGCCAAAGCATGCCCCCCGCCTACGCCTTCCCAAGTTGATAATGTTGAACCAAAAAGGAAATTAGGGCTTGAAATTTGCGCAATTCCCTATTAAGCCTTTAGCCTCATTGTTTTCCGTGTAAACATTCCCTCTTAGCGGATTTCCTTTCGCCTCGGCAAAAGCTGCCTCCCACACAACCAATATAGATTCAGCAGCATCCAACTCGCAACAACCCACCAGCCTGAACAGCAAGAGAATTCAACTCCGTCAGCCCTTTTTGCATCCTCTCTCTGCCGTTGGACTCTCCGCTACTCCGCTAGCATAGCACATCGCCCATCATGGATATTTCCGGAAAAGTTCCCATCAAGTTCGCTAAGGTGACTCGCGTTCTCGGCCGCACAGGTATGTCCTCCCTCTGCTAGATGAAAATTCCTTGAAAATTCTTTCCCCTTCTCCTTGCTGTTGCTTGGAGATTATCTATGGCAGTCAGTTGTCTGTGTCATTTGTGAAGTTGAAATAAGACCGAATCTCGAAAGAAAAAGAAGTTATAGAGGGGTTAAGATGGGATAGTTGGGACGGGCGGAATCTGGTTAAACATAGAAACTTGCGACGCGCCGCAAGGGAAAATTTAGGAAAATATTTACGTATCTGACCTGTCCTCATTCTCGATTTATAGGTTCCCGAGGTGGTGTCACCCAGGTTCGTGTTGAGTTCATGGACGACACATCCAGAAGCATCATCCGAAACGTTAAGGGCCCAGGTATGAAGTGCATTGCAATATCCACCAGAAAGGGAGCAGATTATGTGGAATCTGATAAACTAACCTGTGCGCTTGCAAAACAATAGTAAAAGTCGATGATATCCTCTGTCTACTCGAGTCTGAGAGAGAAGCCCGCAGATTGAGATAAGGTAGCCTTGCTGTATCTTTGGGCAAGAACCATTCGATTATTTTGTTATTTTTTTTTCGCCTTTGGTCCTTTCAAAAACTCGTTCTGGAAGTTTCCTGGAGTCCTATTTTCACCTTTATGATCGATGAACTGAAACTGGGATGGAGTGTGTGGGTAGAGTGTGTAGAGAGACGGGTGGGATGATTGTGGTGGTTCAGCACCAAGTGTTGGGAGATGGTGGGCAATGTCTATCTACAATCCTGAGACCCTCCTCAACTTCCTTTTGGTGACAACGATTTGAAGGGTTCGGAATGAATGAAATTAAAGGCTGTAAAGTGGCAAACAAAAGGAAAAGCTTTCGGGAAGGTGGATTGGCAGCTAAAACCAAGTCGAAATTTTATGCTCTCTTTCTTTTTTTCCTTGTTAAAGACATGTCGCATTAGATTCAGTCAAGTGTCTAAAATATATAAACGAATCGACTCTGGTTTGTTCCAATTTCCCTCAGTCCTTGCGTTTTGCCTTTTCCTCCTGCTCAACTTCATTTTCTGCCTTAAAGCGAATAATATGAATTGTTCTATAGACGAAGCCCATAATCAAGATATTGGAACTATAAAAATGTCCCGTTACTTTACTTACAATAATGGAAAGTTATAGAATTATACTAAGATTTTGTCTACAAAGAGTGGATGTTAAGGGCACATAAGCTACAAAGTATTGTTATGAAGGCAAAGGTTTGTCCATTACCGCAATATTGGTCAAAGCAGAGTGACATTCTTTAACATACAATACAAGCAAAAGTTCACAACTGCTCCAGGGCTACCAATATCCCTTCCAAAAGGGCTGAATCAACGTAACCAGTCCCCGCACCAGCCGCACCGATCAGCCCCTTAACCACTTTAGCCAGTCCCAACACTTTCTTCTTCTTAATCTTCTCCTCTAATTCCGCAGATTTCGTCGCTGCCACATCTAGCACCGAGGACGGCACATTAGCTAACCTAGCTACATTTAGCCCATACGAGCGATGCGCCTCACCCTCACCAACCACATAAAGGAACGTAATATCCCTCCCATCCACACCAGACTCCATGAACTTCATATGCACATTCCGCAATTCTCCCTCTGGAAAATTGAGTGCTTGGCTACTCAGACTCTGATAATGGGTGATGAACAAAGTAAGACTTCGTAAGTCGCGCACCATGTAATCCAGCACGGCATGTGCAATAGCAACACCGTCATGCGTTGATGTGCCACGCCCCAGTTCGTCAAGGATAACGAGTGAGCGTGGTGTTGCTTGCCTGAGAATATCTGCCGTCTCAGACAGTTCGACCATAAATGTTGATTCTCCTGCTAGCATGTTATCGAATGCGCCCATGCGAGTGTAGACGGCATCAAGCATGCCGAGTGTGGCAGAGTCGGCGGGCACGTACGAGCCGATTTGCCCCATGATAGTGATCAGAGCTACCTGTCGCACGTAGCTTGATTTTCCTCCCATGTTGGGACCCGTGACAAGAAGGGCGCGTGTTTCGTTAGTTTGCAGTTCTATATCGTTGGGCACGAAGCTGTCTAACAGAAGCTGTTCGACCATGGGATGGCGTCCGCGTTGGATGCTGATACAAGTCTTGTCTGTGTATGTGGGTTTGACATAACCGGGCTGGCTCGCGATATTTGCCAGCGAGAGAAGGCAGTCGAGCTTTGCCAGCGCCTGAATACAATCGCGGAACTCCTGGTACTTTTTTGAGATGTCGGCAAGGAGTGCGTGAAATGCCTTATCGCATGCTGCTGCCAAGGCTTCCTTGAACTGGTCACGTTCTCGGATATACTGGACTACTTCTGGGGTGTGGAAGCGGGATACTTTCTTGGTGCCACTGATTTTACGCCAGGAGGCCGGTACCTTTTTAAGATTATAGGGGCTGTTCTCCACCTCGATCAAATATTCGATTCCTGCTACTGTGGCGTACTGCACCTTTTTCTTTCCCAGGATCTCCGCTGCAACAGCACAGTGCTCCTTGAGTCTATGCTCCACGTCTGCGATTCCAAGATTGGATTCTAAAATTTCTTCCGTCTCTTCTGATTCTCGAAAAAAATTATACTTGTCGTCCTGTTTAGCGGCATGGGCATTTATCTTGTTGAGATACGTCACGATATCCTCACGTATAGCAGGCAATGCTGCAATAACTGCATTGATTGCTGAGGACGAGAAACCCAAATCAGCAGGAGATTTGATATGAAAAAATTCGTCCGAGATCAACAGCATTGTTTGCAAAACAGTGAGGAGTTCAGGCCGTGTGCACTTCAGAAGCGTGTTAGCTTTGAATACAAACTGAATAGACACTATTGCACAAATCTCACCCTTCCATAGTATATTCGTATCAAACTCTTCTCCAAGTCAGCCTTTACCTTCGATAGGAGGCTTTTTAGCCGCTCAGTTGGCACTGTTCTGGCTGTATCTTGCAACTCTTCGATAGCAGCAATGCGCTCTTCAAGTTCGCTTTTGTTGAGCAAAGGTCTTCCAACCCATTTACGAAGCAAGCGTTGTCCAAATTTTGTTTTCGTCCGATCCAAGGTCCAAAATAGGCTCCCCTTTGACGTATGGTCTGTCTGGTTCTGATATATTTCCAAGTTCGTCAAGGTATTGCCATTTAACAGCATATGTGATCGGGCAGAAAACGGCTGAAAATACTTGGTCAGGTCGAATACATGCTCCAAACCATATTGAGACATGTAAATAATCATAGATGAAAGGCAAATAGTGACATCCTCCGGCAGCCTCAGGACTTTCTCTAGCAGATGAGTTGCTGTAACATCCCCGTCAGTCCCTCGAGCTTTCATCCGACTGGCATAGAAGCTTGCGACGTGACTGTGAGATTCAACAGCAGCATTTTTCAGTCTTGAAACACTCTCAACTCTCATTTTATCGCCGAAAATATTTGTTTTACTGCCTGATAAATGCCGCACCAGCTTTTCTGTAGCCTTCGACATCTCTCCCACAATTATAAATTCACACGGTGCAATGTGCAACAGTCTCGTTTCGATTTCGCTCCTCATGAATCCATCTTCAAAATCGTCGTAGATGACATCTCCAGTGGCTGGTTGGACCGCTACGATTCCGACGTGGACTTTCTCGTCATTGCCCCAGCCTTTCGCGTTGCTCTCAGTCATACATAACATGTAGCCCGTGGAGGTAGAGACACTACTCGAGTTACACCTAGGACCTTCTAGGTCCTCGACATCATCGATGTAGGTCCCCTTCGTATACAGGTTCGTAAGTTTACGAACAAAAGGAGCATTTCTGTTGTCACCAGCAGCTTTCAGGGCGGCAGTTTCAAGCTGCCTAACCACACCAACTTTGTAGCCTGCTGCCACCAGCCGTTTAACATGGACATGCAATCTATGCACGGGAATACTCGCAGAGGCAAAGCGGGTCAAGTGAGCTTCGGACGGGTCTATCGGAAGAAAATTAACAGACCAGTTGATATCATTTCCTGGATCCCGTGGCGTTCAAGGAAAAAAATCGAAACAAAAGAGCAAGGACATCTAACTTACGCTCGTCAAACCTGAACTTCCCAGGTATGCACACGATGCTTAATTCTTTCGCTGCCACGCGTGCATCCTCACCAAAAAAACGAAACTTATACCCAACTTCCACGACAAGAACGGTATCCATATGCTTTTTCTTAATCTCGATGATTTGTCTCTCCATCGGTGTCAACTTGCTCGCGGAGATCTTCTTCGCCCCTCTCCCTGTCCGGGAAGGTGGGGGAACATCTTCATCAGCATTCGGATCACTCTCAGCGTCCTCGACAACTTCATCATCGACAACCCTGGGCGCCAATGACGGAAGACAATCCGGTCCTCCCAACCTCTTCACAAATTTCTGATGCAACGCCTGCTTCATCTTTTTTTCTATTTCATCATCCTCAGATTCTGCAACGCCGTCTCCACCTACATTCCCCCTTGGTTCGATATACGGCCGTACAGTGGAGCTATTAAACCTAAACTTCTCAGTTCGCGTAGTCCCAGATTTCATAGACTTCTTCATCATCCCTTCAATATTATCCACCATCTCTATATCCTTGGGTCCATATCTTGCAGGTTCACCACTCCGTGCTCCCTTTTGGACGGCAGAAACATCGCTATTCCTCCTGACGCGTTTCCTGGTTGGAAGCACAATCTCATCATCATCATCCTCCTCTTCAGCCCCATCACCATAAATGTCTGTCCCATTATCAACACCCACAGGATTACCGTTTACCACCTCATCCTGTTCATCCCTGGATACCTCCCTAGAGATTCCAACCGCTAAGCTCGGACGGATATCTTTCTCTTCATTAGCAGTGGCTGAGGAGCTATTGGAAGCCGCAGGCTTCTTGGGAAAGAAGCTAGATATAGACTGCTGTTTACGTTTAAATTGCGAGGATTGTGAGGATGACATGGTCGTGCTGGGATGAGATCACATGGGTTCGCCGCTGGTATTCAGGGTACATCCCATTTGAGAGAGTAAATGTGGAAATCACAATGTACGCAATCACAGATCCTATGCCTGAGTCAATATCAATGCAGTAACTATATGTAAGTACGAGGATATGGACGTAGTCATACTATACGTAAAAAGTAACGTCTAATGCTTGGTTTGGAAAAGACACAGTATGTTTCTCTGCTCCCCGTGGCAGCGGCAAGAAAAAATTGAAAACATTGTGTAAATTCTAAGAACCAGCTAATTCAACACAATGTATAACGTGATTGACCACCCAATGATTTCCACCACCCAATGATTTTATAAAATTCAAACCTTAATTCTTTGACTTCAAACATCAACATCATGATCAATGAAGCTGCAATTCAGCTTGCAATTAAATATTTAAAATCACAAGAATTTTCAAATTATAAGCAAACTTCTTGAAATATAAAATCAGTTTGATCATATTGACACAGTGATATAAAGATAAATAAATCTATAAATATTTAATAACATTAAAATATCTCTAAAAATTAATTAACTTGTAAGAAGAAATATTTATTTAATATGTAAATTTTATAGAAGGTTATAGTCTTGCTTCTACATCATAAATAATATAAAATTCAATAATTAAATTTATTAAAGAATTTATTGAAAAATATTCAATAAATTAAATTTATTAATATAATAATAATAAGTCATAAAGTATTTATTTATATATATTTATTTAAAAATAACTTATTATATATAATTTTAACTACTTCAAAAACTATTTTAAATAAATTAATCAAGTATTTATTACTTTTTATTGTTAATTTATAAAATTCTAATAAAATAACTATATTTTTAGTTAATATTTGTAAAGAATTAAGCTCTAAGAACTAGAGGCTAGTCTTTCTATATAACAAGGACAAATTGCTTGGGAAAGAGAAGAAAAGAATGAAACAAGAACTTGAGCTTAAGCAAGCTTGCATAGCATAATCATGTGCACACATGCAAATGATGACTAGGCTAAGTCAGTCAGTCAGAGTGAATCTAAAGATTTAATCTCTTATAATACTTCTCTTCTTCCTCTTTATTGCAGATCTTTAAAACTATTTAAAGCTCTCTTTATATATAATTTTGTCTGCTGAGAGGTCTCTCAAATGTTCAATATCTTCACTTCTTATAGAAGACTTGCATCATTTCATATAGACTCAGCTCAATCTACTCATTTAACAAAATATTGCTTTTTCCTTCAGTAGGTTCATTCACTTTGAATTTTCTCAATCTCAAACTCAGATTCTTTCAGAGTCTCTATAGCAGATGACTGTCAGTCAGTTTGCCTCTGACTAGACAGAGAATTCATCACTGCAGCATGTAGAAGCTTTACATTAAAGACATTATGAATGTCAGATAAGATGTTCAGTTAGTAAGCATGAGATTCTATCTTTTCTAGCATAATATATTGATTGTATTTCATGTTCAGCTTCTTGCATAGATGATTAGTTCTCATGATCTCTAAGCTTAATCAGATCTTATCTTCAGATTGAAAGCTTGAAGCTGAGTCTCTTCATCTATTCACATATTTCTCTTAAGATTGCTGAGCATCTGTCATTTTTACTTGAGCTCACTTCAACACTTTGCAGATCTTTCTCATGTAATCATTCACAAACTCAATGAGATTATGTGATGTTTCAACAGAGGGTGCATCAGCTATATCAATGAAGAAGATGTGGAAAAAATGTGTTAAAAAGAACAGACTCACACTCATTGAGACAGCATCTCTATTATTGATGATCAGCTCTGCTAGAGAGAGTCATTCACACCAGTCATTCTGTTGAAAGCTAATGTACTTGTGTAGGTAGATTTTCAGAGTCTGATTCATTCACTCTGTAGCTCTGTTAGTCTCTGAGTGATAGACTGTGAAGAGTCATATCTTAATGTCTAATTTTTTACACATCTGAGTTTAAAACATGCTTGTGAAAGCTGATTCTTGATCTGACACTATTATCTTAGAGATGTCATGTTGAGAGATGATGTTGTGAAGAAACACTCTAGTCACTGTCTTTACATCAGTTTTCTTAACTGCTTTTAATATAACTCTTTTAGTCAGTCTGTCTGTTATAAACATGATGTTTATGTATTTTTTAGAGCTTGATAAGTTCACAATAAAGTTCATGGAAAGCTTCTGTCACATGCATTCAGAAATGAAGAGAGGCTTAAGCAGTCTCTAATGTTGATCTCTTCATGTGATGTTTAATCTACAAAGATGACAGTTTCTGATCATTCTTCTCATATCAGCAGCATAGTCTGATCAGTAGAACTCACATCTTAGAACTTCTGCCATTTACTCTCACCCAGGATGACTGGTAAGAGATGAGTGATAAGCCTCATTCACTAATCTGATTTGAAGAGGTTTGAAGTCTAGCACTCACTTACAATCTTGAAAGAGAAGCTCCTCATTCTCATTTAAAAAGCACTCAGAGACAGAGACTTTAATGCTGAGTTCAGAAGAAAATCTGAATCTTTCCTCACAAAGAGTTTGCTCTAGACACTGCAGAATCTTGTTATTTTTGTGAGTCTCATTTCACTGAGCTTGAAGAGACATCTCATGTTCTACACTGACAGCAGCTACTATTGATTTCATTTCAGATGTCAGTACATTAAACTTAAGTAGTTGAGCTTGTCTCTGCTTGATTCTCTCATCATCAGCACTCTGTAGCATGTTCTGCTCTCTTCATGATAGAGTGTCTGGTTCAGCATTTAACTTCTCTGATCAGTAATCAATTCTGAAGTTGAATTGATAGAGAATATTCATTCAATATAGCTGTCTTTCATTTAGTCTATGTGTAGTCATGAAGTATTCTAGATTCTTTTAATCTGTGAGAATCTTGAATTTCTTTACACTTTGTAGCTCAGTGTCTCATTTCTTTAAACACTCAATTATTACTAATAACTTTTTATCATGAATCTCATTGTTACATTCTACAAGTGAATGCTTGTGAGAGAAGAAGGCACATGAGTGTAGAATGCTCTGCTCATCATATTGTAGCAGCACTTCTTCTGAGGCATAATCTGAGAAGTCTATTTTCAATATAGTCTCACAGTCAAAGTTGAATTGAAGCAGAATTGAAGCAGAGATAAACATTGATTTTAGACACTTAAAAGCTTTCTCAGCCTTGCTCATCCACAAAAAAGAAACATTCTTGTGTGTAAGAATCATCAATGAGATCATGATCTTTGAGAAATCTCTGATAAATCATCTATAGAAATTAGCAAAGTCTAAAAATCCTCATACATCTTTAAGAGTAGTAGATGTTGCTCATTTCAAAACAGCTTTAATCTTCTTCACATTCATTTGTATACTCTTACTCACTTCAATGATGAATTCAAGATATTTTGTGCTATTCATCTCAAACTCACTCTTTCTGATGTCTGCTTGCAGGCCCTGCTTTCTGTAGCTACATAAGCATTTTTTGTACATGCTTGCAATGCTCCTGTAAGCTTCTTGAGGAAAATATCAAGATGTCATCTAAATAGACTTAGCAGAAGTTGTCCAGATATCCACATAATGCTCAGTTGATATATTTTTGAAATGTGCTCAGAGCATTGATCAAATCAAAGAGTGTAACCAGTCACTTAAATAGTCTATATCTGGTTCTAAAGACTGTCATCTACTTATCATCTTCTGTGATTTGAATCTCATAAAAAGCTGTAATAATGTCCAGCTTAGTGAATCATTTAGCCTGTTCAATTCACTGTAGAGTCTCACTGATTAATAATAGAGAATATCAATTCTTTCAGATGATTTTGTTAAAAGCTTGATAGTTCACACAGAATCTTAGCTCATCTTCAGACTTCTTCATGAATAGTACAGAGGCAGCTACAGAGAAGTTGCTCACTCTAATAAAACTCTTATCTAGATGATCTGTAAGAGTCTTTCACAAAGCCAGTAATTCCTCTTAAGACATATTACATAGTGAGTCTCAAGAGGGTTGTTCTGCACTACTATCAGTCTTTTTAATCAGTTCAATCCCATGATCTCTACCTGGGCCACAAAGTGAGGGTAGAGTGTTAGTAGCTTTCTTATCAAATATGTTCAAAAACTCATGATAATGTTCAGACAGCTTTTCTCTAGAGTCAATCTTTAATTTCACTTTCAGAGTCTTTTGAATATCAGTCAAACTGACAGTGAAGATCTCAATGTTTCATTTCTCTCAAGTGCTCACAAGCCTAGAGAAGCTTACAGCAGAGATGGAAATCACATCAGCTTTTGCATTTGAACTAGACTCTATCTCTATGCCACTCTCTTCAAATCTCACAATTCTTTGATGAGGGATCACAGTCATCTTTTGCTGGGTCAGTCAGAGGTCATCTAGATACATATCATGATCATGTAACTCATTCACCATGTAGAGAAAGGTCTGTTCAGTTATGTGACCACCTATATCAATTTGAATGCCAGTCACTATGCTTGTGGAGAGTTCCATGGAGTCTTCAAAGCTGGTCATTTTAACAGAGGGAATTTCAATGCACAGGAGCTTATGCTTGTTAATGTAGGATTGAGAAATAAGACCATAGACATTACATCCACTGTCTATCATTACTCTAGTTGAAAAGGCATTATCTACTAGAGCATCAACAGTGAAGGGTTTGGATATCATTTTAGATTTAAATTCTCTTCATTGCTTCTTCATAAGCTCCTTATTTCACTTTTTTCAGTGTCTTTTGATTGAAGCTACTCTTTTTCCTGAATCCTCACTCATATCCACATCATCATTGTCAAGTACCAGCTTGGGGATCACCTTAGCTATTGTGAGGGTGGCAGGGCATCTGGGAGATTTGAATGGGCAGCTCTTAATCATATAATCTCCAGCTCTGCATCTCAGACACAGGCCTTGCTCTCTTCTTTGATTAATCTCTGTCTGATTTATCAATTTGATGTGATGAGTGCTTGAGATCATAGCACCAGAAACGAGATCTATCAGATCATCAGCAGAAGCTTGAGACTGATTTTGTTGATTGAGAACAGCATGATGAAGTAGAGAGTGTGAATTAGATATTGTATGATCTGAAGAAGATCTGCCTTCACAACATTTAGATCACTGTCTTAGAGTCTTAAGCTCAGAGAGTTGATGATCAACTAATCTAAGCTTCTTGCAGTAATTCTCATAGAGAGATGGTTCCCTTACACCCACCATGCCTTCCTTCAGCTCCATGCTTAGGGCGGATTTCAAATACCTCTTTTTAATGTGATCATCTCATCCATGACTGCCAGCTTCCAGCAGTAGCTGATTAAATTCAGACAGAAAGTCAAAGAGAGCTCTTCTACTCTGTTGTAGATTGTTGAGCTTTTGCATAATATTTTTCTGTTGTGTGAAATCACTAAAAAGCATGTGTGTCTGCTTCAGTAAGCTCTCTACTGTGAAGTTGATCTTGTTCTTATTATTCTCAACTCAGAGGTAAACTTGAGCTGCTGCCATTTCTTCTAGTCTTGAGTATACATATCAAGCACATTCCTCATTATTACCTAAAGCTTTTCCATTGACCTTAAGTTTTGATTGAAGCTTTAGCTCTCACTGAGAATAGTGCTTCAGATTATAATCATCATACTTCTTGCAGTTCAGTAGCTTAGTCTTTGATCTTCTGACTGCAATGAATGATTACAGATTTGATTGAGAGATAGTTGATGTCAGAGTGTTCAAAGCTTGTTGTAGATTAACTATTTCAGCTTGCTGAGCTGTTATTAAATCTCTGTTCTCACACTGGACCTGTTTCTGCTGTTGGAGAAAGGCCATTTATTGTTGTTCAAAGCTGCTGGAGGTGTTCCTGCTCATTGCTTTGCATTGATTTATTTGTGTATTTATTGTACAAGTCTGCTGCTTTATCTCATTCAGCTAGACATTTTCAATGTTGCTCATTCATTTGTTAGCATGATTGCTAACTCAGTTTATTCATATATCAGTGCTATCACTGAACTTCATGATGCAGAATTTAAGACTCTCAATAGTCTATTATATGTCAGCATGTTTGCTGAGCTTTGTGATACAGAATTAAGACTCTCAGTGATCTATCAATGAAAGAAGTGAAGCAATTTGCAATGTAAAGAGTTAAGCTCTAAGAACTAGAGACTAGTCCTTCTATATATCAAGAATGAATTCCTTGAGAAAGGGAAGAAAAGAATGAGATGAGAACTCAAGCTTAAGCAAGCTTGTGTAGCATGATCACATACACACATGCAAATGATGACTAGGCTGAGTCAGCCAGTCAGAGTGAATCTAGAGGTTCAACCCCTTATAATATTATAGCTTTAATCTAAATATACATAAAATAGATATATAATTGCTAGCTAAATAAGCTATATCAATAAAATATTAAAATAATCTTTAAAAAACAAATTAGAAAAAGACTTAATTTATATTCTTTTTAGTATTTTATCTCTTTTTTTAATATTTTATTCTTATTAAGTTACCTGTTTTTCTAGTTTAAGTAATATGAAAAAAAAAGTATAAAATTGACTTATTAATTTAAAAAAAAGCATTAGAACCATAGTTTAAAGTTATTTAATTTAATATACAATTAGATGATAATGCTATAATTGAAAATGCATTATTATCTAAGTAATATAACTTTGAAAAAACTTAATAGACAAATATTATAAATTATATAAAAGTCTTGAGAGAAAAAAATTAAGAAAAACTTTCATAAAATATTAATACTGAATTATCAGAATTCATATTAGAAAATAAAATAATATTAATAACTAATATTAAACTATTTAATTTTAAAGATAAGATATTTAAAAATTATTAATTAAACTACTCAAACTTTGATAATTTAAAACTCTAACTGATAAATGTAAAGAACTATTTAGAGCTAGAAAAAATTAAAAAGAAAAGTTGATATTTATAAATATATATAAAAATATTACAAATAACTATTTTCCTAATATTATAAAAGTAATAATTAAAAACTAGAATAATTTTCTTTAAAATATAGAAAATAAAAATAGTTTTAAAATTTTAAATATATAAAATTTAATAAAGTAATAAACCTTACTGTATTAAAATATAAATATCAAAATTAAAATTATACTACTAATATATTCTAAAAAAATACTAAGTATTTATAAATATTTTATTTTTTAATAGAATTTAAGAAATATATTTTTATATATGAATATCATGATAATTGAACAAAGTAAAAGTAATCTGATTTAATAAGAGATAAGCTAAAAATAGCTATTTTTACTAGTTTTACTAAAGCAGCTACTGGATCTAACTTTATAAATCACTTTATAATATAAAAAGTATATTATAAGCTAAAAGAAGAACTTTTTATATTATTTATTTATTTGATAAAATATGAACATTATTCAGTATGTAAAAAAGAGATCATAGATATTATTTTAATAAAATATAATAAAAAATCATAAAATTTTAAATCTTATAGAGATATATATCTCTTAAACTATTGAGAAAATATTTTAAAAAAAATTATTAATACTAGATTTTCTTTTTAGTCACTACTACTAATTTACTATACTTTATAATACTTATAATAATACTTTAAAAATAGTCTTATCAGCTTTTTAAGATCAGTTTTTCTTCTAATAATAATAGATATAAGCTTTTTAATTAGTTAATAAATAGTTATTATTATAACTCAATATAATAACATAGAATAATTTACTTTGATTCTTAATTATGTTTAATTGCTTATATTAACTTGCTCTGATCTTCAAT
>NW_011371385.1:28430-33316 GCF_000150735.1 Paracoccidioides brasiliensis
AGTCTATATCTCTTTCTATCACCAAAAAAGCAGATGTTAAAGAGCTAATGAGACTGTTCTTGAAGCACTACTATCAATATTATGAAGTATCAGATTCAATTGTGTCAGATCATGAGTCATAATTTATCTCAAACTTCTGAAGTGAGTTCATCAGATGATTAGAAGTTAAGCTGAAGCTTTCAACAGCTCATCACATACAAACAAATGGTCATATTGAGATTGTGAATCAATATTTGACAATCAAGTTCTATTCATATATAAACTACTATCAGATCAACTAGAATGAGTGGCTGTCAATGATAAACCATGCAACTGAAGCTTTGATGAATGAATCAACTAAGATGATACTCTTTCTAACAGCTTATAAATATGAATTTTGAATGTTCTTTGATTGAAAGTCACTGTCTAAGACACTATCTAGTGAAGAGAAGTTTAAATGAGAAGATGCCAAGCAGCATGTCATTCAAATGAAGAAAATTTGAAAGCTAGCAGCAGACAATATAAAAGAGACACAAGAAATCATGAAATTACAAATCAACAAGCATCACTATAAGTCAAACTTTGACATAAAAGATAAGATTTTCTTGTTATTAAAGAGCTATAGAATTCAATACCTCAGCATAAAACTCACAGAGTAAAATAAAGGTCTTTTTGAAATCATTAGAAGAGTAGATAACAGCTATAGACTAAGACTATCAAACAGCATGAAAATTCACTCAATATTCTCTTCTGATAAGCTACAGAAGACTGTGAATGATTCTCTACCAGAACAGCTAAATAAGATATTGAAACTAGTTAAGATACAAGAAGAAAATGAGTAAGATGTTGAGAATGTTTTAGCAAGTTGTATCTCTCATAAAAATCTTCAATACTAAAAAAAATAACTAGAATTTGATGAAGATTCAACATGGTATTCATCACAAAATCTAAAGAAATCATCATATTTGATTCAATAATTTGATGCTGCAAATTCAACAAAAGTATAACTTTCAAACAATTAAGTAAATGACTGAAGACTGGGAAAAAGAATGACTATCTAGCAGATAAAGCAGATGATAATCTATCAGCATATGAGCATGTCTTAACTTCAAAGAGAGATAATGTAATGATGCAGAACAGATTTATGTTCAATCATTCTGACAGTGTAATCATCACAGACTGAGATGATCAGTTATCATACAGACTGAAATGATCAGTCATCATATAGACTGAGACAATCAGTCATCAAACAAACTGAGATTGTTGATCATCATATAGATCAAGATGATTGATAAATAGCAATCATCTGACAACAGCACTAGAGAAAAAGAAATATATAAACAGAGTCTTTTCTGAACTCATCTTTTAGAAAATATCTTAGAATTTGCTTAGATAGTTTATCTAGTTGACAATTGAACATCAGTTTATCTATATCTAGCTGAAGTTATGACACTTTATTCATTTATGAAGATATAATTTTTTAATATTTTTTTTAATATATAATTAGAATATAATTATTTAAGTTACTTTTTAAGTTTTAGTTTTAATTTTTATTATTAAATCTACTTTTTTTTAAAAAAAATATTTATATAAGTAGATATTTAAAATATGTAAATCTGAATATTTTTATTTTATTTTTAATTTTTTTTCACTATTTTTTTTTAATTAATTAAAGATTAATCTGATTATTTTAAACTTTATATTTCTGAAGTATTTTTAATATTATTTGACTATTTCAAAATATTTAAGTATTATTAATATTTATTTTTTAAAGAATTAATTTATGAGCTATTATAAAAGTTTTTTGGATTGTAAATAATTTAATTTTAAAGATTTCATATTTTTTTTCTAGATTTTATAAAAACATCTTATACTTTGAACTTAATTTAGAATATTTAACTGTTATACTAGCTCTTAACTATTTTTATTTACTTTTTAAATAATTTAAGTATATCAATAATGAGTTTTTTTTGTTTATTTTTTTAAGTTTTTTAAATATGTGTAGTTTTTTTCTTTTTTATTTAACAATTCACTAATAGTAATACTTATTAATTATTTTAAATTTTTTATTTTAAAATAGAGTTTATTATAATTTATATCTTCTATATTTATATTTAATAATTAATCTTTAATTATAATATATATTATATATATCAAAAAAATAATATCATTTATAAATTACTAGAGTATTTATTTTAATCTAGAAATTTTTCTTTATTTACGTCTTTTTTAGATATATTTAACAGAAATGAAATATATACTTTTATTTAAATTGAATAATTTATATTTATTTTTATAATTTATAGAGTATAATTTATATAACTTTTACTAAATTCAATAGCTTATGATGATGTCAATATCTCTATTTATATAAATTATATTTGAAGATATTTTAAAAACTTCTAAAATTTTTTTTAAAGCATTATTTTATAATAGTTAAAATTGATTTATAAAGTTTTTTTACTTTTTTTTATCAAATCTCTACTGTATAATCTGATACAGAGACTATATAAGCTATATATAATTATCTTATAGCTTGAAAAAATAAATCTCTTTCTTTATTAAAAAGTTTAATAATATTATTCCAAGTTCTCTCAATCTGAGTAATTCTTTTTTAAATATAAATTTGAAAATTGAGCTTTGAGTCTAACTATACTTTCAGTTATTTTACAAAAGTTCTTAAATTTATGACTTTATCTTGAAGAGTAATAGTTTTAGTTTTCTCTTATTTATATTTTTTAGAATATAAATAACTCAATATAATTTTATTTATATTAAATTGAATAAAATTTTTACATTTTTTCATATATTTTTTTGCAGCTTTTTCTATATTTTTAAGATTTTTTTATATAGATTTAGAACTAATAATAAGACTAATATCATCAATATAGCTGAGTGTTCTTACTATATATATGCTTTTATTTTTGAATAAATTAACTATATATAGGAAAAAAAAAATAGATAAAATTAAAAATTCTTAAGAAATTTTCTATTTCATTAAATGTTTTTTTCTATTTCATTATATCAAAGAAAAGCTAATTATTTTTTTTATTATAAAACAAATGATTTATTTTACTAAAGATTCTGATAACTTTAACTCTTATATAATTAAAATTATTTTATTTCTTATAATATTGTTAGGCTCAGCGTCCGACCGAGCCCGACCGAAGGCCGGTGCCCGGTTAGACTCGACGTCGGATTAAGCTCGGCTCCCGATTAGGCCTAATCCACATCACGTGACCACGCGACCATGCGGGTGGTTATAATCCACGCAGGCCACCACCCTCTTTCATCCCATCAAGCTTAGTACTTCGTTATATAGCAGTTAGCAAAGCAGAGAGTCTTTCTTCTTATGCAGCTCACATTCACTCCATAACAAATATGATTAAAGCATTTTTTATATTAATAAAGACAGTAGTTAAGACTAGACTATCATTTTTAACTATTTTAATATTATAAATAGCTGAGAGAACTGCTGCATCTATAGCTCAATTTTATTTTCTACTACTTATTTGATCATTATTCAATAAATCAGTAATAATAACTAGAAAAAAAAGTTTAAAATTAATAATTTTTTTTAATTTTTTTTTTTTAAATAGTTTAATAAATATATAACTCTATAGAATTTAAAAATTAATGATTTTTTTATTAAACTTTACTAGAATAATCTCTATTATCTCTCTTCAAGATACTAAATAATATTGATATTTTAGTAAAGAGAAAAATAATATAAAAAGTTCTTCTTTTAACTTACAGTATATTTTTTATATTATAAAGTGATTTATAAAGTCAGATTCAGCAGTTGTTTTAGTAAAACTAGTGAAAATAGTTATTTTTAGCTCATTTTTTATAAAGTCAAATCATTTTTACTTTATTCTATTATTATAATATTTTTTTATAAAAATGTATTCTTTAAATTTCATTAATTTTGAAAAAAAAAACTTTTATTTATTTGATATTTTTCTTAAATATATTAATAAAATAATTTTAATTTTGATATTCATATTTTAATATAAAAAGTTTTATTACTTCTCTAAGTTTAATATAGTTAAAAACTTTAAATCTATATTTATTTTTTACATTTTTTAAGAAAATTATTTTAGTATTTATTTTTTACTCTTTTGATATTAAAAAAGTAATTAATTTTAATATTTTTATATATATTCACAAATATTAAATTTTTTTTAAATGTTTTTTCAACTCTAGCTATATCTTTATATTTATCAATTAAAGTTTAAGATTTTAAATGTTTTGAATAGTTTTATTAATACTTTTTAAATATATTATCTTTGATACTTAAAAATATTATATTAGTTATTAATATTATTTTATTAATTAATATAAATTTTGATAATTTAATACTAATATCTTAATAAAAGCTATTCTTAATTTTTTTCTTCAAGACTCTTATATGATTTATGATCTTTGTTCATGAGGTTTTTTCAAAGTTGTATTAATTAAATAATAATAAATTCTCAATTATATTATTATTATTTAATTATATAATAAATTAAATAACTTTATAATTTGATTTTGATACTTTTTCTAAATTAATAAATTAATTTTATATTATCTTCTCATGTAGTTCTTTAGATAAAAGATTGGATTTATGATTAGCTTTTTAATAAATTTTATTTATAATATATTTTTTATTTAAATTTATTAATTAATTAAATTCTTGTAAAATTAGTTAATATATCACTTTGTCTGCTCTTATAGACTCAGTGTAGTTATTATTTCATCATGAGAAATAAGTATTGAAATCTTTATTTATAATTAATCTTCTATTTACTAATAAGTTAAAAAGAGATTTATTCACTATTTAGTTATTATTATTTTCTTATAATAATTTTTTATTATAAATATTAATTAATTTAATAGATTTAAATTGATTAAATTTATCTATA